>NW_025968199.1:0-11459 GCF_021869965.1 Rhincodon typus
CCCAGAATGGCCCATTTATTCAGACTCTGTCTTCTGTCTGTAGTCAATCCTCAATTCATGTCACTAAATTACCACCTATACCCGGTGCTTTAGTTTTGTCAACCAATCTCCAAAGAGGAACCTTATCAATAGCCTTCTGAAAATCCAAATATGTCACATCCATTGACTCTACTTTAATGTTGTTTAAATACCCCAACGCTCACAAACGGAGCTGCATCAGGACACCATTTTAAATGAGCCACAACACATTGCAGCAACCTGGAACTATGCAAAGCAGAACAGGAGCACCTACACGGAGTCTTCAAAAGGAATGAATACCCAAAAGCACAATTCACCATTGCCTCCGAGACAGACCACAACAGGAAGACATAACACAACCAGACTCATTAATCACTCTACTGTACATCAAAGACATTTTAGAGATGACCACAAGACTACTCAGATCCCTAGGTAGCAGGGTAGCCCACAAACCAACAACCACCCTACGACAGCTACTGACAAATGTAAAGGATCCCATACCCACGACCAGCAAAACCGGTATAATATACAAAATACCATGCAAGGACCGTGAAAAACACTACATAGGCCAAACCGAAGAAAATTTACAATACGGATACACGAACACCAACTAGCCACCAAGAGACACAATTTTTATCTGTCTCACTACACACTGACAATGAGGGACACGAATTCGACTGGGACAACACATCCATAATCGCACAAGCCAAACAGAGACATGCCAGGGAATTCCTGGAGGCCTGGCATTCTAACTGGAACTCCATCAACAAACACATTGAATTAGACCCTGTGTACAAACCACTGAGAAAAAGAACCGGAAGTGGTACCAAACACCCCAACAAACTGAAGCATATAAATAACAAGCGGGACAGAACACCGACACTTCACCGGAGGTTCACTGACAATGTTACCTAGCAGGGTGATGAAACATTTGCAACCAAACCCACCAGCTCAGTGAGCATGTCTACAACCCCATGTATCACCATTCTTTCACTGCCACTGGGTCAAAATCCTGGGACTGTCTTCCTAACCGCACTATGACTGTATCTATATTAAATTCATCACCTTCTCATGGGCAGTTAAGTAAGAGTAATAAATGCTGGCACAGCTAATGAAGCACATATCCTATAGATGGATTTTAAAAAAAAAATATCATTTTTCTTCCCTATTGTGTAGTTGATTATTTAGATTAGGTTCAAGATGGCACACTATTCAAGTTGAGCTCCTATGGGTGAGTTCCAGCTCCACCTGATAGTCAAGACACCCACCCCCACAACCCCACTCATGTATTGTTTTGTGTTGCTGACCTTGTCAACCCTATGAACTTTCAGGCTCATCATGTTCCCATCCAGCTCTTTTATTTAACAGTTAATCTCCTCAATATTCCCCCTCAGCCATTGGCTTACCACACTGCCTTGCCCAAATACCTATCCACTGTCTGCTCAATGAAGTCAGAGTGGTAGTGACTTGTAAATTCACCCTTCCACAGAACTCCATGCCCTCCTATGCTTTATCATATCCCACTCTATATTTTGGAGTTGTCCCCCTTCAGCATCGTTGTCCCCTCAGCATCACAGCATCATGTATCCCGTTCCCAGATTTGCATTTTTCCATTTTACATTACAACGCATGGACTGTCATTGAGAAGCTCTCTTGACATTTTCTGTCCAAACCCCAAGGATTGACTGTGGCACACTCCAGGATTGACTTCGAGGATGGCCCCAAACTGATGTCTCCACAGCTCCCCAACTGACTTACCTACAATCCCCAAACTGGTTATATTTGATCTGTGTGACTGACCATAGCCCAGCTGCAGACTGCAGGGATACAGATCACTGGACTGTGGTCACACCAAAACCTGACTGACTGTGGCCAACTCCCTGTACTGAGATAGGACAATGTCTTTGGCTAAGTGTTGCGACAATCCCTGATTGACTGTAGCCTGTTACGACACAGGGATAGCAAGCCAGACCAAATCTGACTTGCTAACACTGTATTCGCAACACAGTGAAATTAAAACATTCAATGAACCTTAAAATTGCCCAATTGTTCCTAGCCAGAGCTTAAGAATAACAGATATCAGACACTAAATTTATAAATTAAACAAAATTTAACTATATATTATTATATATATCTTTAGCAAAGAAAAGCTAAACATCAAAGTTATCTAATTAATGTCTATGATATAAACCAAATCTTCTTTGATTGTAACCCCACTCGTGCACATGGACAGACACAGTTAAGTGGTAAATTAAAAAGAAAACAATAGAGTTCTAAGTGGCCAGTTTGATAACCATTTCAAGAATGAGTACCAAGCCTTCACAAAATTCTTGTAAAAGTTGTATTACACGCACGTAAGATTGTATCTTAGTTGAATTCCAAAGTCACCAGTCAATGCAACAGCTTCCAGCAGGCTCTAAGGAATATTCACATATTTCTTATAAACCAGGATGCTTTTTTTCCAAAATATTCTATAATTCTTGAACTGGATATAAAGCTAGAGAATAAAACTCAAATGGAGCTTCACAGTCCAGCAGTTTCTGAGCACACAGCCTTCTGCCCAAAATCACAGTTTAAAAACAGTTCAATCGATTATTTCTCTTTCTTTTTCAACATTTTCGGCAGTTAGCTGGCAAGTATTCATCTCCCCTTGATTGACCAAAGCAACGTCCAACCAACTGCACGTCTGAGTTAACACATTCTGGTGCCGAATTGTCTGCAATGTTCTTAAAACAATGATTAACCTTCAATTATCTTTCCAGGCCAGTTCCCATAAACAAACATCACTTTGTTTGCTCTTTCCTTCTTTCCAAAACAAACCGCTGCTCAAAGTTCAAAGTTCGATTCTCAACTTTGGCTCGCAGCTCCAAATGAAAAATGAGAAAAATAAAGAAAAACAGTGATAATCTCAACAAACCCTACTTAATCAATAAGAACTGTTATCTTTTGACTTTCAGACATGATCTTTCAGTGAAGCACAAGCAGATGCGTTTGGCACATTGGTTGCTGGCACATGCTGTAGGTGTGACCATGACACACTGCGTCCACTCCCTTGACTAATTAGTACTGGCAAATAAGACAAGCTTCCTACCTTTCGGTCTGTGCTAAAAAACAAGTCAAGCCAAAGTTGCTTTTACCCTGTAAGTTCTCAATGATGTGGCGATGCACTAAAAGGCAAGACAAACCAGCGATGCTGTGAGTATCCAACCAACATGCCATGAGTGACTGCTGTGAAAGCAATCTAAGAGCCATAAAGTGCTTCCTACATGTGTTTCTGTGCATAGAGCAATCTGGCAAGAGCATTCCAATGTAAGTTGACTGTGAGCTCCAAATTGCAGTGGTATAGTATATTATGAATTAATCTAATAATGATGATGTGGTGACACTGCTGTTTCACTAATGTTGGCTTCTATGCTCAAAAGCTGGAGGCAGTTGCTGCCTATGGAGTGTGAAATGTGATAATTGTGAATGAACCTTACCAAGGAAGCCTCATAAAGCAAGCAGCAAGCTGCACCTGCCAGGGAATCCTGCTCTGACTTTCAAAGTTAACTCAGCGACGTGGAAGAATTATGTTATGAGCAAAGGCTAAACAGGTCGGGACTCTACTCACTGGAGTTCAGAAAAATGAGAAGTGATCTCATTGAAACAGATAGGATTCTTAAGAAATTTTACAGGGTAAATGCTGAGAGGATGTTTTCCCTCGTAGGAGAGTCTAGGACCAGAGGGCATAGCCTCAAAAAAGAGGGGTGCCAATTTAAAACTGAAATGAGGAGGAATTTCTTCTCTTAGAGGGTTGTGAGTCTTTGGAACTCCTTGCCACACAGAGAGCTGTGAGAGTGCAGTCCTTGTGCATATGTAAAGCTGAGATAGAAAGATTCTTGATCAGTATGGGAATCAAGGGTTATGGGGAAAGGACAGGAAAGTGGAAATTAATTCTAGTGACCTAGCTAACTGCAATGCAGAGATTTCTGTGACACTGGACACCCCCAAGCCTATTGTCTTCTTATTATTAAAATTACAAACATAAAAATTTATCATTACTGTTGTCATTAATCACTGTGGGGACACCATGAGCAGCAATTTGGCATCGTGTGAAAATACTCATTCATAAACTAAGCTACATTTATGGTGTGGGGCCATAATATACACACATTCATTCATTCATTAGTATTTGGGGTTTCATGGGTTTAGACATTTTTATGCTACTGCGTTTGTGTGCAACTATTCATATGTATTGAGGTGTGTTTGTGCATATAGGTAGTTTTACATGTACTTAATGTGCATGTTTGCAAGTGTGTGCAAGTATATGTGTGTTTCAGTGCAGGGAGTAGTTGAAAGAAATAATTCTTTTGACAGTTTTATATGGCATAATGCAGCAATTTGAAATACAATGATAGTAGCAATGAACTGAAATGAATCTCTAGTTAAATAAGAATAAACAAAGGATAAAAACTTTGTTTTCTTCTCAAACCTTCTCATTTAAAGCTTGTTAGCACAGTTAATGCTTTGAAGTATGAAGACTGGTCTGTAGGTCAAAGATAACCAATCACCGCTAAACCTCAACTGAGGGAGGTACTGGAGACCCTAGAATCCTCTCAATAACAGAGGCAACAAAAATTAAATGTTCTTCAGGAATCCTGATTGCTATACTGGGAAGTGGCTGTGTTTTGGATATTCAGTGAGGGCAGGATTGCGCTTGCTTACTCTATCCTGCACAATATAATAACCTACTTGAACTAACTGGTCTAAGCTCCTGCTAGGTAAATGGGTACTTGGGCACAGTACCAGAGAGTCATAAGCACCTGTGCAACTCAGCAAGAACAAACGTTTTTCGGAGCAGTTAAGAGAAAGCTGAAAGGAAAAGGAATGCTGTTTAGGTCTAACAAGACCATTCAGGCTTGGTTTGTAACTTAAAGCTCAAAGAGAGACAGGTTCAATCAGGTCAACATCACTTAGCTCTGCTCTCTGTCTTTTGATAACTGACAAGAAAAACTGAAAACAAAATCAAGGAAGTTTCTATTTTTGTTCTTGGAGAATGGATTTGAAATCTGGAAATTCTGCTGACTTTAACGAGTACACACCTGTTTTGAAAGTAACGTCAAAGGAAAGAATTTTTCTTTGTTGACATTATTTCATCTATATTTCTAATTATTAGTTTCATACAATGATTGAACCAGTGAAAAGCTATCAGACATGACTCAGTAGTAGGACTCTCACCTCCAAGTCAAGTTGTGCATTCCAAAGACTTGAACACAAAATCAACACAGCCATTCCTTGTGCAGTACTGAAGGTAGACTCCACTATGAGAGGTGCTATCTTTCAAATGAGATGTTAAATCAAGGTCCTATTTGCCCTATTAGATAAATGAAAACGATCCAATGACAGTATTGCAAAGTGTAAGGAGTCCTTTTAGTAACTTTGACAATATTTATCCCTCAACCAACATCACTGTACCAGATTATATAGTGATATTGCTGTTCATGGGATCATGCTGTTCACAAATTAGCTGCCCAGGTTCCTACTTCTAACAATGACTATACTTCAAAAGTATTCAATTGTTTGTGAAGTGTTTTAGGGCACCCTGGGGTTGTCAAAGGTGCAACATGAACGCTGTGCTTTTTTTTGCTCTTTTATTTGTACAAAACAATTAAAAATATTAATTTTAAATTTAATATAATTTTGTCTCACTACAAGGATTAATGATTTTGTGATTACAATTTTCCTTGGCCAAATCTCAATTGAATACCTCAACATTAATTAGCCCAAATGTTTAGCATTTGCAAACTAATCTTATTGTGCAGTGACATTCTCCAGCTACCTTTTTCAGCATTTACTTATACTGTGGTGTTAGCAAGATGCAAATGAACGAGCAAATTCAACATTTAAAATAAATCAAACTCTTACCTTGCCTCTTGTTCTCCCCGTCATTGCAAGTCTCTGCCTCAACATCTAATTCTTTCTCTTCCTCCCCCTTTTTTCCAACCCCCAACCCTGCCTCTCCCCCATGTTCCCATCTCCTGTCTTTTGTCTCCATTTCTACCTTTCTTGTCCCTATCTTCATCTTGCACATCCCTTTCACCATTGTACCTACATTCTACAAGTTGTTTTTCAGGGTGCAGTTAACATGGCAAAGACACATTCATTGCACGTTCCTAGATATCATGAACAATTGAGAAGCCTAGTAGCCTACTACAAATCAGATTAAATGGTAACCATACAGTGTGAAATATAGTATGTGTCAGTTCAGAGAAAGCCACTACTAACTGAGGGTCAAACTCAACCCCCAGGCCAAACAGACTCACTGCATTTCAAAGAGATAGTAAGAACTGCTGATGTAGGAGTCAGAGATAACACAGTCTGGAGCTGGAGGAACACAGCAGGCAAGGCAGCATCAGAGGAGCAGGAAAGTTGACGTTTCGGGACAGGACCCTTCTTCAGAAATGGGGCAACGTTAGTTGAGGTTGTGGATCCTGCAAAGAATGAAAAACAGAAGAGGTCCTCTGCAGGTCTGGGAGAGGGAGGCTCTGAGCTGGGGTAGGGGTGATTGTAGTGCCACAAGACGCCAGCACATTGCTGAGAGCGTGTGCTTGAGGAGCCGCAGAGAAAATCGTTTTTGGAGGATCTGGATGTTAGTTATGTAGAGGTTGTCATGGTCAGGGCCAAATTGGGATGGCCTGAATGTAGATTGGAGTCCATTGAAGATGATCCAGTTCTGTAGGCAAGTACTGAGAAAGATGATGTGGTTGTAGTACCTGGTTTGCTTGAGTATGTGTTCGAAGAGTTTCAGGGCCAAAGAGATTACCAGAGGGTTGCAGTGGGAGAGAGATCCAGTGAGGTCTTTCCGGAGGGAGGAGGATAACTTCTTCAAGGTGGTCATCCCTAGAAGAGGCTTCTCAGTGGGGTTATAACTCAATCAGAGATAACACAGTGTGGAGCTGGAGGAACACAGCAGGCTAGGCAGCAATAGAGGGGCAGGAAAGTTGACGTTTGGGGTCGGGACCTTCGTCTGAAGAAGGTTGAAGAAGGGCCCCAACCCGAAATGTCAACTTTCCTGCTCCTCTGATGCTGCCTGGCCTGCTGTGCTCCTCCAGCTCCACACAGTGTTATCACTGCATTTCAAAATTGCGTCACATCACTGATAAAGTCAAGATGTAGGGCCGGAATACAGAAATGATCAAGGTATCAGGTCCAGTTCATAAGTCTTAGTTTTAGGAATAGAGGAGAGAAAATTGCAGAAAACATTGCAAGAAACAGTTTCTAAAATATTCTACTGCTAGTGTGTATTCTACTAGGATATGTTATCAAATAGGTGTTTTAAAAATGCATTTATGTATTAATATTTCATTTGGACTAGTTCCTTAGAATAATAGTCTATTTTCTATTAAGTTACAAAAAATGGGGGTTCCTGTGCAATTTGAAACTTTGAACTTACTCAGGAAAAAACATGAACAATCTCTCTTCAATTAAGTCAAAGGAATCGTGAAGTGATTCAATCCAACATATCTGTTGTTAGTCAGAAATGACTCAAAAGTTGAAATAGAGTGCAGGTGGGTGATACGGGTGGGAATGGACCAAGGCCCAAATTTGCCATAAAATTACTATGTAAATTAATCCTGGTTTTCAATTTACAGCTTAACTCTGAGAATATTTCAAAACAATAAGAGAGCTAAGCAAATTAGTAGTGAATTCTGCAATTGTTCTCTACAAGCTTCATTGAAGACATGTTGAATAGATTGAGCTAATGGTCAGGTTCTTGTGTAGTGTCCCCACATTGAGCCAGGAGATGAATTCAAGTCCCCCATGGTCCAGAGGTGTGTAGTAACATTTCTGAGCAGACTGAATCAATATTAAAGGGGCAACAATATGTGAGCCATTGTTCAACAGGAAAGTTTCTGCCTCTACGTTATGATTTTGTGTTTGACTCCCACTTCAGAGACCGGAGCATTAAAATCAAGATTGACACATCAGTACTGATGGAGTGCTGCACTGACTTAGATGCAATCTATTTCAATGATTAAATTGAGACTCTAACCTATTAGGTGAATGTGAAAAATCCTAAAACACTATTTTGAAATGTTCATACGTACTTTAAAAGTCCTAAAACACTTTTGGGCATCCTGAGGCTGTGAAATGGGTCATCATAAATGCAAGTTCTTTCTTTTCTTATTGTTTGGCAGATATCAATATTTTTCTGATAACTGGTTCTGGAGACTTAAGGAAATGGATGGCTTCTCACACCTACATTTAAACAATTTTATTCTCTCTTTTCATGAAAACATTGTCTCTAGCTGAATCTAATTCATTTATATTGTTGTGTTGCAAGTTGTTCTTCATCATATATGAACTTAGAAATTGAGTATTCCTAGTGCTTTCCAGCTAAGCCCAGTTCTGCTCTTCAACAAGTAGGGTCACCCTCTAAGCCGCATAGGCTCAACTGAGCAGCAACCAAAAAGATACCATACAGACCATTCACATTTGAGATGTTGCACGTGTGTAATGTAATTTAATGGTGCTGCACGTAGAAATGAAGAAATTGTGCAAAATAATTAGAGGGGACACTAATAGGGGAACTGGTCAATTTAAATGTCAGTCCTTCTGATTTATCATAGAGTCATAAAGGTTGTATGTTGTAAGTGTCCCCTTCTTGGTTTGAAGCACATAATCTAAATATGACACTATTTTGGATGAAAAGTACTGCACTGTTGGAGGAATGGTCTTTTAGAAAAGATGTCAAATTAAGGCCCCATCTGCCTATTCAGATAATCCCATGGAATTATTTGGAAAATATTAAAGCTTCCCAATTCCTTGGCCCCACCCAAATCAGATTAATTAGTCAGTTATTTCACTGCTATTGTGGGACCTTCTCCTTCAAAAATTTAATTGAAAGTTAGCACAATAATTTGAGATTTCTGAGAATGTTCTACATTTTAAGAAGTCTTATATTCTTCTCTTCCCAGTTTAGGGGAACTGACACCAGTTACTAACTATATTCAGTTAACTAAACAGAAAATTGGGATGTGAATTTGTGGTGATTAGAATGAAGGCCAGGTGGATTTCATTCAAGGTTAACCCAAAATCACATGCCTCTGTCAATCGCCTTAACCTCGTCAAAAATCCCGATACAGATTCCCCTGGTTCTTGACTTGCTGAATTAAACCAATAGTGTCTCAGAATTAGGGGAGGCTTGGGGTCATAATATTCCTTAATTAAATCTGTCAACCCAATGAAAGATTCTAGTATCTGGTGCCTCAAAGAAAGTCCCACTCTTGTCGCCACTCAAATAACTGCACAGAGACCAGTATCCCATCACTAAGTCGCCCAGTACATGGGCTCTGACCAGCCAGCTTACAGCCAGTCCCTAGAATGAGGAGACTCTCTGAATCTCCTGTTTATATCTATCAGCCAGGGTTCCTTGATTGGTCCTGGTTAACAACCCCAATCAAGGATCTCATAGTCAATGAGGTCCACCTTGCCCTTGATCCAATCATTACAGAATTCAAGATCTTTGTCTAAAATGGCTCCGTTATACAGAGATGTTGAAGTTCCATTAACAATAGGAAGCTCCAAATATGTGCAAGAGTGGAAAGATATCACTGTTGAATGCTGTGTTTACATATTCATAGTGATTGTGATATACCATAAGACATAGGAGCAGAAATTAGGCCATTCAGCCCATCGAGTCTGCTCCGCCATTCAATCATGGCTGATAAGTTCCTCAACCCCATTCTCCTGCTTTCTCCCCATAACCCTTGATAATCAAGAACCTATCTATCTCAGTCTTAAATGTATTCAATGACCTGGCCTCCACAGCCTTCTGTGGCAGTGAATTCCATAGATTCACCACTCTCTGGCTGAAGAAGTTCCTCCTCATCTCCATTCTAAAAGGTCTTCCCTTTACTCTAAGGCAGTGCCCTCGGGTCCTAGTCCCTCCTACCAATGGAAGCATCTTCCCAACATCTACTCTGTACAGGCCATTCAGTATTCTGCAGGTTTCAATTAGATTCCCCCCTCATCCTTCTAAACTCCAATGAGTATAGTCCCAGAGTCCTCAAACGTTCCTCATATGTTAAGCTTTCCATTCCTGGGACCATTCTCATGAACCTCCTCTGAATTCACTCCAGGGCCAGTACATCCTTCCTGAGATATGGGACCCAAAACTGCACACAATACTCCAAATGTGGCCTGACCAGAGCCTTATAAAGCCTCAGTAGTACATCCTTGCTTTTATGTTCAAGTCCTCTCAAAATAAATGCCAACATTGCATTTGCCTTCCTGACTACTGACTCAACCTGCAAGTTTACCTTGAGAGAATCCTGGACTAGAACTCCCAAATCTCTTTACACTTCAGACTTCTGAATTTTCTCCCCATTTAGAAAATAATCCATGCTTTTTTTCTTCTTACCAAAGTGCATGACCTTACATTGTACTCCATCTGCCACTTCTTTGCCCACTTTCCCAACTTGTCCAAATCCTTCTGCAGCCTGCCTACCTCCTCAATACTACCTGTCCCTCCACCTATCTTTGCATCATCTACAAACTTAGCCAGAAGGCCCACAGTTCCTTCATCTTGATCATTAATGTATAAAGTGAAAAGTTGTGGTCCCAACACTGACCCTTGCGGAACACCACTTGTCACTGGCTGCCATCCTAAGAAAGACCCCTTTATCCTCACTCTCTGCTTTCTGCCAGCCAATCTTCTATCCATGCTAGCACCATGGGCCCTAACATCATGGGCCCTTATCCTACTCAGCAGCCTCCTGTGTGGCACCTTATCAAAGGCCTTCTTAAAGTCCAGGTAGATAACATCCATTGGCTCTCCTTGGTCTACCCTGCTCATTACTTCCTCAAAGAATTCTAGCAGATTTGTCAGGCATGACCTCCCCTTGATGAAACCATGATGACTTTGCCCTATTTTACCATGCATTTCCAAATATTCAGCAATCTCATCCTTTAAAATGGACTCCAAAATCTTACCCACGACTGAGATTAGGCTAATCGGCCTGTAATTTTCCGTCTTTTGCCTTACTCCCTTTTTAAACAGGGGTGTCACGTTAGCGATTTTCCAGTCCTCTGGGACCCTCCCTGACTCTAGCAATTCCTGAAAGATCACCACTAACGCTTCCACTATCTCTTCAGCTATCCCGTTTAGAACTCTGGGTGTAGTCCATCTGGTCCAGGTGATTTGTCCACCTTCAGGCCAATCAGTTTTACTAGCACCTTTTCCTTGGTGATGGCCACCATACTCAGCTCTGCCCCCTAACTCTCTTGTTAAAGATATAAAGAGATCTTGCCATTGAATCCCAATAAAGTACCAACCATCAGCACTGGGACACTTGGGAAATAGTATCCATTTTAAAAAAAACATTTGATCAGAAACAAAGACAACAAGGTGCAGAGCTGGATGAACACAGCAGGCCAAGCAGCATCATAGGAGCAGAAAG
>NW_025968199.1:11859-25000 GCF_021869965.1 Rhincodon typus
TCTTTCTGCTCCTATGATGCTGCTTGGTCTGCTGTGTTCATCCAGCTCTGCACCTTGTTGTCTCGGATTCTCCAGCATCTGCAGTTCCAACTATCTCATTTGATCAGAAACGTCAGCTTTCCTGCTCCTCTGATGCTGCTCGGCCTGCTGTGTTCATCCAGCTCTACACCTTGTTATCTTTGATCAATTCTAATATCTTATGCTATTTATCACTGTCACCAGAATAGCTAAAAAGTTCATTGGTAGTCCTGTCTGCCTGGACAGATGAAGACTAAAAATCATACAACAACTTTTATTCACTCCAAAATTCCTCCCATCAGTACCAACACCACTAAAGAAACAGATTAAGCAGACATCCAGCCCAGTGCTGTACAAATCATAATTTATAGGAATGAGAGGCAACCTAATTTTTAAAAAATTCATTCACAGGATTTTGGCATTGCTGACCAGGCCAGCATTTATTACCAGAGGGCAGTAATG
This sequence comes from Rhincodon typus, assembly GCF_021869965.1. Lineage (NCBI taxonomy): Eukaryota > Metazoa > Chordata > Chondrichthyes > Orectolobiformes > Rhincodontidae > Rhincodon > Rhincodon typus. The sequence goes on from NW_025968199.1 coordinate 12,340, forward strand.
AGACAGCTACGTTGCTGTGGGTCTGAAGTCACATGTAGGCCTGACAGGCAAGGCAGATTTCCTCCCCTAAAGGGCATAAAGTGAACCAGATTGGCTTTTCTAACAATCATTTCAGGTCATCATTTGGCACTTAATTTCAGATTTGTTTTATCGAATTCAAATTTCACCATCTGCCAAGGTGGGATTCAAACCCAGGTCCCAACGACATTACCTGGGTCTCTGGATTAATAGTCTAGCAATAATACCAGTAGGTCATCACCGCCACATAAAACATACAAAATTCTTTGGGTTTACATGGTTGTTGCAGGAAGGCTCTTTACCCTTGCAGAGAAATCTAGGACCAGAGGGCATAATCTCAGAATGAGGGGTTACACATTCAAGACATAGATGACAAGGAATATCTTTTCACGGGGGTTGGTGAATCTGTGAAATACTTTCCCACAATGGTCATTCAGCATATTCAGAGCTGAGATAGACAGATTTTAAATTAGGAAGGGAATCAAGGAGTATGGGAAGAAGGCGGGAAAGTGGAGTTGAGAATTATCAGCTCAGTCATGATCACATTGATTAGATCAATGGGCTGAAGAGCCTACATCTAGTCTTATGTTGTGTGGTCTTACAGAAGCGATGCCATATCTACCTACACAACAATAGTTGCTGCATTTGATAAAATTAATTCAACGTGTGAAGTAGTTTGAGATACTTCAATCATATGTTAATGTGTTATATAAACATAATTATTTCCTTTCTTTCTTTTGAAATTGCTGTTGGAAGTTTTGATTCAACAATGGGAAGAAGGTGGATTACACATAACAAGCCAGCACTCTACTTACTGTCATTAACTCATTTCTGCCAAGTCACAAGATGCGAAGAAAATTAAATGGAAAGTAAATGGTTGATTTTTTAAAAAAAGATCGACATGCATTTTTACCTCCTTAAAAGGAAGCCATTTTTGTACAAAATAGAGACTGTGGTGAAGTTTATTTTACAGGATAATGTTTTTCTCTATTATTTTTCTGTCCTTGCGTTTCACTTGTTGCATCCAAGACAGTAGTAAGCAGATGGCCTTTTCCCAAACCTTCAACAAAACCACTCTCCAGTCAATAGAATGCTCAAGAGTTGTCTGTTGAGTAAGTAATCTTTCTGATTTCCATCTTTTTCTTGCAATAATAAATTCAGGTCCCAGCAGAATGGAACCTAACTTGTGACCAGGTTGCTCTATGGTTCAACATTCTAATCCACCAAGATTCACTCCAATGGCTAAAAGCCTCTAAAAGGGGCCCTGAATGTGAGACACCCTCCAGAAAGTCAGCTTTTTATCATAACTAGATAAGAATTCAATGAAAGGTTTGGGTGAACTTATTTTAATCTGTTTTCTTTGATTTCATTCAAAACATTAATAAATGCCTCAAGATTACCCCATGAAGATGACCCATATCCCAGATGAAATATTTTAATCTACTTATATCACGCATTTGGTTCTGTTCAAGATGAAAAATGCTTGCATTAAGAAATGGAACACTTTTTTATTTTGAATACTCACTATCAGTCTTTTGTGCCTCTAGGTCAGGTAAATAAAGCTCTCCATGTCACAACGACTTCCCTTGATACCAGTATCATAACAGCACTATTACCACATTCACCAGTGCGCCAAATTCAAATTCTCACACTAGACATCCCATAGGCTTCTCCAAATTTTGAGATTACCCAAATTCATTTCCCATAGGACCTTTCAGCCAACAAATAGAGATGTTCCTTCCATTACCCAGCAACAGTTGCAAACCTGAGCTTCAGTGCAATAAACCACAGTTCCATTCAATATCGATGTCATGCATACTGAAGTGACTTATCTTCAACTTATCACAGAATCATTACTTTAATAATTATCTATTGTAAGGCTGTTACAATGAAAATGTATTTATTTAACTGAGATTACAATGGCATTGGAAAAGTTCATTGATTTCACTTCCAGTTTCCATCCTGCCCTCACTTTCACCTATCTCTGACTCCTCCTTTCCCTTCCTCGACATCTCCGTTTCCATTTCTGGGGATAGACTAGCCAATAATATCCACGATAAACCCACTGACTCCCACAGCTACCTGGACTATACATCCTCACATGCTGTTTCCTGTAAAGGCTCCATCCCATTCTCTCAGTTCCTCCGTCTCTATTGCATACGGTCAGGTGAGGCCAACTTCGACAAGGGAGCCTCCGAAAATGTCCACCCTCTTCATCAACCACGGGTTCCCCAGCACCGTTGTCGACAGGGCCCTCAACTGAGTCTGACCCATCTCCCGCACTTCTGCCCCTCTCTTCCCTCCCACAACAGCGATAGGGTTCTCCTTGTCCTTACCTACCATCCCACTAGCATCCACATCCAGAAGATCATCAGACGCCATTTCCGCCACCTCCAACGAGATGCCACCACCAGACACATATTCCCCTCCCCTCCCTTGTTTGCTTTCCACAGGGACTGTTCCCTCCGTGGCACCCTGGTCCACTCCTCCTTCACTCCCAACAAACCCCCCTCTGCCCCCACACAGCCCCATGGCACCTTCCCCTGCAACTGGCAAAGGTGCAACACCTCCCTCCCACTATCCAAGAGCAACCACTTCACAAAATATCTACATTCTGCTCGCAAAAAAGACCCCGAGCTTCCAGTTGCCTGCAACTTTTACACATCACCCTGTTCCCTGGCCGACATCTCTGTTTCTGGCTTGCTGCACTGTTCCAGTGAAGCTCAACGCATTGTCCACTTGGGGACCCTGCAGCCCTCCAGACTCAGTATCGAGTTTAATAATTTTAGGGCCTGACCTCTCCCATGTCCTAGCCCCCTACCCAACACACCAGGCCTTGTTATCATATAGCCTGCCATTACACACTTCTCAATGTTAGCTATTAACAGTCCTCATTAACAGCTATTCACCCTTGTAGCCAGATCGTTATCAACTTCTTTGTCTATCCAACTGTTCGTCTCTCTCTTTGGGTTTTATTCTTTATCCTATCATTTACTCCCTACCTCTCCTCCCCCCTGGCTATTTTCTGCATATAAACCAACATTTTTCCAGCTACCATCAGTTCAGAGGAAGGGTCACTGGATTCAAAACGTTAACTCTTTTTCTTCACAGATGCTGCCAGACCTGCTGAGCTTTTCCAGCAACTTCTGTTTTTGTTACAATGGCACAGATATTAATGCCATGACGGGAAGAGGATAAAATTAATTAAAAATTAGAGTTGATTTTTTCAATGGTAGCCAAATTGATGACCTAATCTGGCCAAGTTTTTGAAAGGATTCCAGAGTTAAGCCTTTTAAATCGGCAAAGTAATCAACTTTAAAAGTCAGGAATTCTTATCAGTTGATAGCTTTGTAAGACACTAAGACAACGATCATAAATTTAACACTGGGTCAATGTTATTCATATTTCTTGAGAGCCATTTTTAAACTGTTTGCCCTTTACCTGTAGCCCTTACCTAACTGCGCTCAATTATGGATCCAATATTGTACGGAAGACACAAGAGGAAGATGAGCACATTTGAAAATAGTCACTTCTTTATCATTTTACTTCTGAATTCATATTGGTAACAAAGAAGCAGCACTAATGTGTGCCCAGATGACGTGATCGCAAATGTAGTCCTTAAAAACTAATCCAAAGCTGAAATTTGGAGTCAGTGCAGAGGTGATTGATACATTGGTTCCATTCTTCCAAAATTCCCTAGATTTAGGAAATGTCCCAGCATACAACACAGGAAAACCTCAAATGTAACCCCCAATATTCAACAAAGTAGAGAGACAGAAAGCAAAGAACTATGGACCATGCAATTAGTCGAACACATTTGTGAATATGCTAGAATTCATTATTACAGAGGCAATAGAAGGGCATTTATAAATTAATACATTCAGGCAGAGTTAACATGGTTTTATGAAAGGGAAATACTGTTTGACAAAGTTATTTTATGTGTTTGAGGACGTAACAAACGCAATAGGTAAAGGGGAACCAGTAGATATAGCATGTTTTGATTCCAAAAAGCATTAGATAATGTGCCACATAAAAGGTAAGTGCCCAAGACAAGAGTTTGTTGCATTGGGAATGATGTTTTGGCAGCATAGAAGATTGGATAACTAACAGGAAACCAAGAATTGGATCAAACTGTAAGTAGTGGAGTACAACTAGAGTACAGGCTAGAGTCCCAAATATTTATATATAAATACCAGACAAAGGAAAATATTGTATTGTAGCAAATGCAAACAATCTTCAAAGGGGTATAATCAAGTTACATAATTGGGGAAAAATATGTTACAGTGAGCACAATGTGGGAAAATGAGTTTTTCCATGGTAGCAGATCAATTGAAAATTAATTAAAGAGAAACTAGACAATGCTGCAGTACAGAGGATTTGAATGTCCAATTCTTGTGCGTGGATCACAAAAAGGTTAGCATGCAGGTACAGGAAGTAACTAGAAAAGCAAAAAGGAACATTGGTCTTTATTGCAAAGGGGTGAAGTATAAAGGTAAGGAAAATTTTACTACTGCAGCACAGGACATTGCTGAGACAGCATCTGGAGTGCTGTGTGTACAGTTTTGGTCTCCTTATTTAAAAAGAGATGTACCTGCATTAGAAACAATTGACAGAAGGTTCAGTAGGCTGATTCCTGGGATGAAGGCTTATTTTAAGAGGAAAGTTTAGCTGGTTGAAGCTTTGCCAATTGGAGTTTAAACAAATGAAAGATGATATTATTCAAGTATAAGATTCTAAAGGGGTGTGGAAGAATAATTAAAGTGTCAAGAGCAATTAGATGTAGAAAGTAGCTAAAGCTGAGAATTAGAGGTTGGAATGATGGGAAAATAGGTCAAGTAAGAGATATGCGACAAATTGTTGCATATCTGTAGAAAGCTTAGAATTGCTGATTCAATGTTGACCTATAGCTTAAGACACTTAAAGATAACGTATCAGCAACCACAAGTTGTGGAACCATGACGTATGACATTTCATATGACCTGCCTTAAAGGGATGTGATAAACCATTCAGGCTTATCTGCTTGTAACAATTGTCTCAATCTATAACGGTGTGTATAAGTATTGCCTTGTTTTTGTACTCATCGGAGACTACGGACCTGACCTTTTGTCAGCGTTGGCTCCCCATGGTATCATGAATAATGCCTCTTTACCTCAAAGTCTAAAGCTCCGGTGTGTAACTAAATTAATATCTTCAACAAGGGGCTTGACAGGTTAGCTGCTAAGAGGATGTTTCCTTTTGTGGGGAAATCCAGAACGTGAACTATTTTATTTAAAATGGAGGAAAGAAAGAATTTCTTTTTTTTTGGAGTTCTCTTTCACAGACAGTAGTGAAGACTTGAATTTGAAAAGACATTTTCAAGGCTCAGTTAAACAGATTTTTGATCAGCTGTGTGTAGTGATTATAACGAGGTCAGCGGGTGGACTTCATGGAGTGTGAGTTCTCTGAGTGGGGCTGTTAACCCGGGTCAATCAGGGAGCCCTGGTTGACAGATATACACAGGAGTGTCAGAGATATTGTTTACTCTGACAGCTGGCTCTGAGGAAGCCGGAGCAGTATCAAAGGGAACGGATGTGTAAATAAAGGGCGACTTGGTGATGGGATACCGGCCAGTGTGGAAATGTTTCAGTAGCGGTGAGAGAAAAAAAATACGCACCTGAAGAAACTCATTTGCAACAGTCGTCTTTTAGTTGGGGTAAGTATTTCTGACATCATGCTGTTATTTGGGAAGCTTGACCGTTTGATCCTGCTGTTCAAGACTGGGTCCAGTTTGTGGAAAGAATGTGTTGTTTTTTTCAAGGCAAATAACACTGGGGCAGATGAAAAACAACGAGAAATTCTCCTGACAGCTTGTGGACCCACAGATTTTCAGTTATTAGGAGCTTAACGTTTTCTGAGGCATCAGACACTAAAACCTTTTAAGAGTTGAGAGACTTAGTAAAGGAATATTATGAGCCCCAAGCTGCCTCTAATTCGGAGATGCTATCATTTTTACTCGAGAGTTCGAGATCCACTGGAATCTACATCAGGATTTTTGACGAGATTAAGATGACTGGCAGAGAGGTATGTGACTTTGGTTTAACCCTTAATGAGATGCTAAGAGACCATTTGGTATGTGGGATTAATGATATAACAATGTAAAAGCACTTATTAGCTGAAAACCAACTGGACTTTAAACAGGCATTACAACTGGCTTTGTCATTAGAAAATGGCAAATGGAGCATACGAGTTACAGGGTATGCTGATGGAAGTGGACATCAACATCCTTGCCAGGATGAGCTTGGGGGACACCACTTGAGTCAAAGGAATTGCATAGCCTCACTCAGGACATCTCCTGAACAGAGGCTCTAGGTCAGCCCACAGCAAAACCTCAAAACAAAGCCAAGCTCGGCCAAATGGTTAACATTTTCTTCAGGATCCCGGCCAGCAAACCATTGTAGTTGCTGCCAGACTTGAGACATCAAAAGAGTCCTACCAGGCCTAAAATCAGTAACAGAACACATAGGCTGGTATCCAGGAGAATGCACACCTTGGAAAGCTCACCTACATCTGGCTTGGAATAGTTAAATAGCTTTGCACCATTCAAATCAGAACCAATCAAAATAAACATCCGGTTAAATGGTCACCCGGTACTAATAGAGGTTGATTCCAACGTGGCTGTACCAGTGATTGCAGAGCCAGTCTTTAAGAAAATTTGCTATGGACTTCAACCCTTAAGTTTGTGTAAGACCTTGGCCAGCCTGAGAACCTATACCAGGTAAGCCCTACAGATTACGGATACAACTTCAGCTCCTATCTCATATGAGAAGCAGCTGGTTCAGTTACCACTGATTGTAGTAAAAAGCTCGGGCCCAAGCCTGATGCGGTGAAATTAGTCGAGAAAGATTCACCTTATTTGCTCAACATTTTTCGATCAGGAAATGGCTGCCTAAGTGAAGTCCTAATTAAATACGTGGAAGTTTTTCAGGAAGGTCTATCAAAGGAGCCAAGGCCACCTTACATGTTAATCAGGAAGCAATTTCACAAATCTGCAGTGCCATTTACCTTATGTGCAAAAGTAGGGGCGAAATCAGGAGGCTGGAAAGCGAAGGAATCATCAGCCAGTACATTTTGCAGAATGGGCAGCGCTAATCGTACCGATTATGAAGCCCAATGGACCGGTTTGCCTTTGTAGGTATTTCATAACTGCTTTCATAGCTGAATAAATACCCAATCCCTCGCATAGAGGAATTATACGCAACGCTGGCACGGGTGTTGGGGACTGTATTTCATGAAGCTGGAAATGACCCATGCATACCTGCAATTGCATTGGGTTAGATGAAAATTCTCAGAAGTATGCTACTAATAACACCCTTGAGGTTTGTACCAATAAACGACACTGTCATTTGGGGTACCATCAGCCTCTGCCATTGGTGACGGGATACTGGCCTCTGTGGTGTTATTTCACTGCAGAGTTCGGATTTGTGGGGAACAGTCAGAAAAGTAGATTAATGTCACAATACATATTAAGTAGGCTCAAGAGACGAATGACCGATTCTTGCTTTAATTATGAGCACCCAAGGGGACATGCATAACCAGCCTTACATGCTGAGTTTAACATGGGTGTTGGCAAGTAGACACCTGCTTCTTCAGTCACATTTTTGCCTGATTTAAGCCCCCCCACTGCACCTAAATGTCATCTCCAGGTAAAAACTTCATTCTTCCAGATTCCTGTCTCTGGGTTTCTTTTGATGACCTTCCTAACTGTGCGATGTTGCGATTCAGAGGAATTGTCACTGCTTTCCTTGTTTTCCACCCAAATCAGTATAAGAAAATGTTATTAAAAGGTAGGGGAAATTTAGCTGCCATATAGCAAGTAATAGGAATCATTATAAAGGTCTCTGGCACTTACATAGCCAAACCCAATTATGAAAAATTGCAACATATCAAATTACTTTACCTTTTTACAGTTATACAGAATTATAAGTTGAATAATTATAAACAATCACTGGACATAACATAAATGGCCTTCTGCCATATGGGACCCAGAAACAGTTCAACAATGTAATAATTGTTGGTAAAACACAATTATTTTTACTCTCCCCATTTTGTATTAGATGATTAATAGCTAAGGTACAGAGATTCCTAGATTGGTAATAATTGCCCAATTCTCTTATGTTTGAAATTTTGAGAGATCCTGATCCAAGAATTTCTCGCCAACTATTTTCAGGGATTATCAGAGATTCAACAACTGCATGATCTTAGCTGTCGCCTGCATTTATGCCAAAGATGTGTCAAAGGAAAGCTCATGTAGCGTGCTATGGCCCATGCAGTTGGTAAAAGCTATTCTTTCTTTGAGGTCAACAAGAGATTCTGTTATTGGCAGTCACCTCACATTTTTGTAGCACAGTCTGTATGACTCTAATTCTCCAATCCTGCAATCTCGTCGCCTATTCTTCAGTGAACAGAAGTATTCAAAACCTTCTGTCAAATTACCTTTGTTCTTGCTTAGGCAAGCTTGCTGATTGCATTGTGTAATATTAAACCAAAGGAATTAGAAAGTCCCAGGTGTTGTATATGGTACTAGTTCTGGAACGATTAATTCTGGAGATTATATTAAACTCCACCCAATCTAATGGTGTCATAAGGACTTGTGTGGGGAAAGAGAGAACATCATGGCATTTTATTGTGTGAACAAGGTCAGAAATCACACAACACCAGGTTCTAGTCCAACAGGTTTATTTGAAAACACAAGCTTTCGGAGCCTCACTCCTTCTTCAGGTGTTTCCTGCTCCACAGATGATGCCTGACTTGCTGTGTTCTTCCTGCTCCACACTGTATTGAACTGCTAGCATCTGCCAGCATGAGTTTCTGCCTTTGAAACAGCAAGAAAGCTAGAAGTAAAAATATTGAAATGTTCTTTAGTTAATTGAGCAGTCTCGCATACAGGTTTAAACACATTACATCTTTCATTGCATTGTTAGCCAGATGCTTCAGTGTAGGGAGTCCAATATTATTAGAGATGCAATCCATCTCTGAGTGGGCCTTCAGCTTTTATTTTGTTAATGACATGGATTCATTGCCAGCAAGGCCAGAATTTGATGCCCATCCTTATTTGTCCTTTTGGTGTAGATACATGCATGGTGCTTTTAGGAAGGGATTCCAAGCTTTTGAACAACAACGCAGGTACCAAGTCACACTGATGTGTGGCTAGAAGGGGTTCTTGCAGGTACTGTAATTCCAATTTATCTGCTGCCCTTGTCATTCTAAGTGACAGAGCGCACTGGTTTGGAAAGTACTGTCAAAGCAAGCTGCATACTTCATTGAGATGCTAGACAGTTCACCATCAGCACATAGTGATTGTAGTAAGTGAATGTTTAATGTGGTGAATGGAGTGTCAATTAAGCAAGTTGCTCTGTCCTGGATGATGTTGAGTTTCTTGTGTTGTTGTGTTCTGAAGAAGGGTCTCGACCCGAAACGTCAGCTTTCCTGCTCCTCTGATGCTGCTTGGCCTGCTGTGTTCATCCGGCTCTACACCATGTTATCTCTATTTAAACAGACTTATGTCTTAGTGGAAAATACTCAAGCAGACACAACTCTTTGTAAATTTGGTCCAAATGGCGCCCAGATCTTTCACTTTTGCAGCAAGCAAAGAAATAATTATAGGTTTGAACTGTGAGGCCATTATGGCGCAGTTTCACACACTTTTTTTGTATTTCCTTACAGTAATTAAAGTGATGTCATTGTCCAGGAGCAGAGACTCGTATGGCCCTCTAGGGATGATGTGATGAGAGGGGAATGTGGGGAATTGGGCATCCAACCAGATCTGATTCTAACTTCATCAAACATACACTTTAAAGTAGCTTTGCTGAGGTTGGACAGTGTTTTGATTGACAAGAGGATTAAGGGTTATATGAGAACAATCAGGAAAGTGGAGTAAAGGCCACAAATCAGACTGAAATATTGAATGAGGGTGCACATTTAAAGAGCTGAATAGCCTACTTTCACACCTATTTCTTACATTCCACTGAGTAGCTACTGCAGCACAAAGTTTCCTGATGTTTATTTTAGTCCAAAGATGTCGACACCGTTTCATATGAGGGCTACAGTTTCTTTGCATTATTTCATGGCAGCATTCGTTGCCCATCCATGATTGCCTTGAGAAGGTGTAAGCAGCCACATTTGTGAACTGTTGCAGTCCATGTGGTGTATGTACATCCAGAGTACCACTAGATAGGTACATTGCTGCCACTTTATGAGTTGTGGAGGGAATGAATGGTTGGATTTGTGGATGAAGTGGGGCTTCTTGTCCAGGACGGTGTTGAGCTTCTTGATTTTGTTGGAGCAGTACTATTCCAGCTATGTGGAGAGTATCGCATCACACTCCTGACTTGTGCCTTGTAGATGATGAACAGATTTTGGAATGTCAGGAGGTGAGTTAAACATCTCAATTTCAAGCTTCTTACCTGCTATTGTAGCCACATATATATAGACTAGTCCAGGTAAGTTTCTGGTCAACGGTGATGCCCAAGATGTTGATATTAGGGCATTCAGCAATAGTAATGTCATTGAATGTCAAGGATGGTTGGTTAGATTTTATTTTGTGGGAAATGGTCATTGCTTGGCACTTGTGTCACATGATTATTGTTTGTGCTTATTAGCCAATGCTGTAATGAGGTAAAAGAGCTGAATGGCCCAATCAGAAACAATCATGAGCATCAGTGAGTGGGTTATTGCTGTGTAAGTGCTGCTTGGCAGTATTGTTGATGACATCTTCCTTCACTTCGCTGATGATTGAGAGTAGACTGATGATCAGCAATTGTCCAGGTTGTGCATTTTTTGTGGACAGACATACCTGGGTAATTTTCCTTATATCCAACTGAAATAATTCCACAGAGGCCTGTATCCCATCACCAAGTCATCCTTTATTTATACGTGCATAGTGCTTGATACTGGTCCAGCTACCTCAGAGCTCTCAGAGTGAGTAGAACCTCTGACACTCCTGTTTATATCTGCCAGCCAGGGTTCTCCGATTGGACCAGGCTAACAGCCCTAATCAGGGAACTCATATTCTCTGAGGTCCACTTGGCTGACCTTGTTACAGTCAATACACCAACGGCACAGCATCAGAAGGAACGGATGATCCTTTAGGGGTGAGATGAGGAGGAATGTCTTCAACCAGTGGGTGGTCAATCTGTGAAACACATTGCCCGAGTCATTGACTGTCTTTAAGACAGGGAAAGAAACGTTCTTGATTAGTAAGGATATCAAAGATTATGGGGAGAGGGCAAGAGAAGGGGGTTAAGAAACATATCAGTTATGACTGAATGACAGAGCTCTCAATGGGCTGAATGATGATTGGACTCATACCTGGCACATGGGAAGATGGTTGTGGTTATTGGAGGTTACTCATCTCAGGTCCAGGACATCTCTGCAGGAGCTCCTCAGGGCAGTGTCCTAGACCTAAGCATCTTCAGCTACTTCATTAATCTTCCCTCCATCATAAGGTCTGGAAAGGGGATGTCACCGATGATTGCACAATGATCAGCACCATTCATGGCCCCTCAGATACTGAAGCAGTCCATGTTCAAATGCAACAAGATTTGGACAATATCCAAGCTTCATGGTTTGACAAGTGTCGAGTAACATTTGCGTCACACAAGTGTTAGGCAATGGCCGTCTCCAATAAGAGATAATTAAGTCACCACACCTTGAGATTCAATAATGTTACCATCACTGAATTCCCCCATGATCAACATTCTGGGGGTTACCATTGACTAGAAACTCAACTGGACTCACCATATAAATACAGTGGCTATAAGAGTGAGTCAGAGGCTAGGATTACTGTGGCAACAACTCATCCCCTGACTCTCCAAAGCTTGTTTCACCATCTACATGGCACAAGTCAGGAATATGCTGAAACACTCCCCACTTGCCTGGATGAGTACAGCTCTTACAACTCAAGAAAATTGACACCAACACTGCAGGAATTCACTAAAGCTCCTTAGACAGCAGCTTCCAAAACTACAACCAATTCCATCTAGAACGTCAGCAGATACGTGGGAACACCACCACCAGCAAGTTTCCCTCCAAGCGACGCACCATCCAGACTTGGAAATATATCACCATTCCATCAGTGTTGCTAAAAGTCTTGGAATTTACTCACTAATGGCATTGTAGGTCTACCTACAGCACGTGGACTGCAATGGTTCAAGAAGGCAGCTCACCATCACCTTCTCAAGGATAACAAGGGACGGGCAATAAATGCTGGCCAGTCAGCGACACCCACATCCCATAAGTGGATAAAAAGAGGTCACTAAATGCCAGTATGTAGGTGCACTGGGAACAGCTTGGCTAGGCGTGTGGCTAGTTCTGGAGCATAGGCCTGTATTACAGTCATGTGTCTATCCTTCATGAATTTGCCTATGTGTGCAATATTTACTTTCCACCCACTACAAATCTAACCTTATTTATGTTGGGGTTTGAAGAAAAACATCTGCTTCCTCGATTAAAAATGTGCATTATGCATGTGGCATGTATTGCATATGTGCAGTGCGTAAGTTCACCATTTATTAACGTCACTAATTGCAACATTCTCGGGAAACACATCCTCTACTGCCAGAAATTGTTAGGGCCCTTAGACTGTAGTATTGAGTGCCTTTGGCTG
>NW_025968200.1:0-25000 GCF_021869965.1 Rhincodon typus
GCACCTTGTAGACTCAGTGGCCATGTTGTCTTTAAACAATAATTGGATCCTTGTAAGTCTGGATGCCAGGACATCAATGAGCTGTCTTCTTTCTTTGGGCTGATCACAAAGCTCTCACAGCGTACATTTTGGAAGATGACACACATAACATGTCTCATCCTGCTTCACAGATTAAATAATAATCCAAGTAAAGGGGAAGTCAAAAAGTAAATCCTACTGGCTTTTAAAAACCATGCTTGACATTATCCAATGTAACTCAATAAAATATTCTAGGGCACTTCATAGGAGCATTAAAAAGCAAAGGTGGACACTGAGCAATGTAAGCTTAAATGAGGTCTGATAGTGAAAAGCTTGGTCAAAGGAGTAAATATTACAGTGAGTTTTAAAAGCGGAAAGAGAGGTAGAGAGACAGAGAAGTTTAGAGAGGGGATTTTAGAGATAAGGCCAAGGCAGCTGAAGGCATAGCAACTGTGGTGGAGCACTAACTATCAAGCATGCTCAATAGGCCAGAACTGGATTACTGCTGGGAAGGTTTTGGGCCTAGAGGAGATTACAGAGATAGGGTGCAGCAAGGTCAAGAAGGAAATAGAAAATAAGATAGTATGGAGCTGGAAGAACTCAGCAGGCCAGGCAGCATCAGAGGAGCAGGAAAGTTGACATTTCAGGTCAGCACACTTCTTCAGAAGTGGGGAGGGGGAAGGGAGCTCTGTAATAAATAGAGAGAAGATAGGTGGGGCTGTGGAAGGTAGGTGGGATGGTGAAAGGTGAGTGCAGGCAGGGAGTGGTGGGGATTGGTCAGTGGGATGGGAGAGGCGGATAGGTGGGAGAGAAAATGGACAGGTTGTGTCAGGTCAAGAAGGCAGGGATGAGAGGGAGGCTTGGATATCGGATGAGGCTGGGGGGGTGGGGAGATTTTAAAACTGGTGAATTCCATGTTTAGGCCATTGGGCTGCAGGCTTCCGAGGCTGAACATGAGGTGTTACTCCTCCAGTTTGCGGGTGGTGTCATTGTGTCACTGGAGGAGGTCCAGGATGGACATGTCACACAGGGAGTGGAAGGGGGAGTTAAATGGTTGGCGACCGGAAGGTGTTGTCGTTTGCCATGTACAGAGTGCACAGCAAAGACAATTCTTACCTGTTCCCTCCAACTGACTTTTTATCCAAATATTTCAAATCCAAATCCTTTGATTACTGAAAACATCCAAGGCTGGAGATCACAGCAGGTCAGACAGCATCCATGGAGAGAGAGCAAGCTAATGTTTCAAGTCTAGGTGACTCTCTCCTCTGATTACTGACCCCTTCTGCCACTAGAAACAAGTCTCTCTATGTACTCTCTCAAAACCTCAACTTTGAATGTCATTCAAGTTTCTAAGGAAATCAATCCATAATACAAGAACAGATTAGAAAGCTTGCGGCTTGGGCAATTAAGTAGCAAATGAACTTTAACATATACATGTGAAGTGATGCACTTTCACTTTTAATCTTTTAATTCTGGTTTTTGTAACCAAGTGGGCACCAGTGAAGGGTGACTTTGTGCATTTTTCACTGTCCTTATGTACTCCTATACTTCGTACATGTGACAAATAAATAAATCTAAACTTAAACAGAAATCTTCTATGCCAGCAAATAAGAATCTGAATGGGGTAGAAGAGCTAATGAAGCTAGAGAAAGAAGAGAAACATATCTGTAAAAAACAGCACTGCAGGTCAGAAAATCATCCAACACGCTTAAAAAAAGGCACTTGGATTTAGTTCTAGAGGTCTGGAACTCAATAATATTGAAGTTTTATACTAAAATTGCATAGCACCATGGTCAAGATATACAGGAGATACTGCACACAATTCTCATCTCTATTCTATATAAAGGACAAAGAAACACAAAGGATCTATTAGGAGGTACCAGAAATGAGATTACAGTTTTGGGGAAGACTGAACATGCTTTCTTCTTTGGAATGACTTAAGAGGTTTTAAAACGGATGGGTAGGTGAGATGTGAAATATTTCCTCTACTGAGGGAATCCAAAACTAGAAGTCCTTTGTACAAGATACATAATAACAAAACCAGGGATGTATTCACTGAGAATGGTAAGAACATGAAATGCACTACTACAGGAACTTTTTAAGGCAAATAGCTTTGATACTTTCAAAAGGAACTGAGAGAAAAAGGAATAGAGAGCTATGTTGAAAGCTGAAATGAGTAAGTTACCTTAGGAAGGGACTTTTTTAAAAAGTTGGCTTATGGGGTGAAGGCATCACTGGCTGAGCCAGTAGTTATTACCTTTGAGAAGGTGATGATGAGCTGCCTTGTTGAACTGCTGTAGTACATTTTTTGAGGAGGTGACTAAGGTAGTGGACAGGGAAATGTCTATGGTTGTTTTTTTTATGGACTTCCAGAGACATATGATAGGTACTATTAACTAAGGCAGAAGCCCACAGAACTGAGGGCAAATTACTGACATGATTAGGAAATTGGTTGACTGGCAGGTGACAGAAAGTAGGGATAATGGGAAAGTACTCAAATTGGCAGGATGGGACCTGTAGTGTCCCACAGGGATCTGTGTTAGGGCCTCAACTACTCACACTATTTATTAACAACTTGGATAATGGCGTATGAAATTATATATCCAAATTTATTGATGACACAAAGTTAGGCAGCATTGTAGACATATATATACTTGCATGAAATTACAAAAGGAATACTGTACATGGACAATATTGTGGCAGATGGAGTTCAATGTAAACAAGTGTGAGGTTATAAATTTTGGACCAAAAAAAGGATAGATCAAGGTATTTTCTTCATGGTATGAAGTTAAATACAGTGGAAATCCAAACAGACTTGGGGCTTCAGGTGCATAGATCTTTAAAATGCCACAACAGAGGGAAAATAATGAAGGCAGCTGACTTATCTAGAGGACTGGAGTATAAGGATGCAGAAGTTATGCTACAGCTATAGAAAATCCTGGTTAGACTCCATTTGGAGTACTGAGAGCAGATCCAGGCACCACATCTTAGGAAGGATCTATTGGGCTTGGAGCGAGTACAAACATGGGTTTACAAGGATGATACCTGGACTTTAGTGGTTAAGTTATGAGGAACAATTATACAAATTAGGCCTGTTTTCTCTAGAATTTAGAAGATTATGGGATGATCTGATTGAAGTCTTCAAGATATTACAAGGAAAAGACAGGCTGATAAAGATAAATTATTTCCACCAGTTGGGAAGGTGTCTAGAACTAAGGGGCAGAATTTAAAAATTAGGGCCAGGCTGTTCAGGAGAGATGTTAGGAAGCACTTTGGAATTTGGTTTTGATCTCTCTTCCACAAATGACAGTTGATGCTAGATCAGTTATTAGTTCCAAATCAGAGATAGATAATTTTTTGTTAAATCCTGGTATTAAGGATAAGGGCCAAAGGCAGATATATGGAGTTAGGTCACAGATCAGCCATGATTTCATTCAATGGCAGAACAGGCTCAAGGGACTGAATGGCCTACTTAATTCCTACGTTCCTAAGTCCACATCCTGTAGGTAGACCCACAATGCCATTAGGGAGGGAATACCCAATCTAAAGATTTCAGAGATGATTTACTAGAATGGTACCATGTTTGAGGGACTCCAAGTATATGGATAAGACTGAAAAAACGGTTTTTTCTTTCCAAGTCAGGCTAGTGAGATGCTTGGATGGGAACCTGCAGGTGTTGGTGTTTCCATGTCTCTGTTGAACTTGCCCTTCAAGATGGAAGTGTTTGAGGGTTTAGAAGGTTCTAAAGAACATACTTGCAACAACAGGCTAGTTAGGCCAAATAGCCTGCTTCTGAAATGAGTTCTTCATATTTCTATATAATTACATAGCGTGTACCATTTATGAGATGCACTGCAGCAACTTCCCAAGGCTCTTTCCACAGCATCTTCAAAGCCAGTGGTCTGTACCATCTAGAAGGACAGTGGCAAAGACGGATGGGAATACTACCACCTGCAAGTTCTCCTACAAATCACACACCATCATAACTTGGAAATCTACCGTCATTCCTTCATCATCACTGTTCAAAACCCTGGAACTTCCTCCTTAATAGCAGTAAAATGATATTTGGCCTTGCCAGCGATCCCCATACACCATGATCGTTTTTTTTTCCCAAGAAGTCCCAGATGCTCTATCTTCATATACTTAGCGTCCCTCAAACCTGGTACCAGTCTAGTAAATCACCTCTGAAACCTTTAGGCCTTGATGTCTTAGTGTGCAGAATTTGACACAATAGTCTAAAAAGTAATATAGAAGTTTTAACTGTAAGTTTCATGAGTTTATATTTTGTCCTTCTATTTGTAAAACCAAGAATGTCATTGAAAAAAAATACAACTTTACTAACTAGTACTGCCACCTTCAAAGTTGTCTTGCTTTGTTCCAGTTGCAAAGTGACAACTTACTCTCATTTGTGACAAAACAAACCACTCAAGCGACTGATTTCACTCATCAGCATTGAAGGGAAGATGGATGGTTTGGAAAAGCTGGTGTTGTTCTCCTTGGGGAAGAGATGATTTAAGATTGTTTCATGGAGTGTTCAAAATCATGAGGGATTTTGATAAAGTAGATTTTGAGAAACTGTTTCTGATGGTAGAAGGATTGATGACCAGAGGACACCAACTTAACATGATTGGCAAAAGAAGTAAAATCAGCAAGACGAAAAACCTTTTTGGCAGTGAGTGGCAATTATGTGAAATGCACTGTCCAAGAGTAATGACAAATTCATTCAAAAGAGTGTTGGTAATTATCTGAAGAGGAAAAAGTTGCTGGGGTTGCTCATTTTGGGAGTACAAAACAGAATATTCTTTAAATGGAGAAAAACTGCAGAAATCTGTAACAGAAAAGGACTTGGGGGTACTTGTACAAGAAACACAGAAAGCTAGCACACACAGACAGCAGCACAGGAAGGGTAGTGGAAGGTTGGACTTTATTTCAAGGGAGTATGATATTAGGGAAGTCTTGCTGCAGCTGGACAAGTTTCTGGTGTGATAACATCTAGAGTACTGTAAGTCTGGTCCCCTTATGCAAGGAAAGATATCATTTCACTGGGGCCATTTCACAGAAGGCTCACTAGGATGATCCCTGGTGTGGGGGAATGTCTTATGAGCAAAGGCTGAACAGGTTGGGATTCTGCTCATTGGATTTTAGAATGAGAGGTGAACTAACTGAAACATATAGCACTCTTAAAGGACTTGACAGGATAAACGCTGAGAGGATGTTTTCCTCATGGATTGCTTGCCTATCCACAGCTGCTCGCCCTGAAATGGACAACAAGTTCAAGTAACCCGCTGCTCCTCAAAAATTGAGCAGGAACTACAATGGAAGGTGATAATCTTGTGCTATTATCACTAGACTACTAATCCAGACACTCAGATAATGTCCTAGGGATAAAACAAAGCATTGCGGAGCTGAAGTTCTGAAAGAGAAACAGAAATTGCTAAAAAAACTCAGGTCTGGCAGCATCTGTCGAGTGAAAGCAGAGTTAATGTTTCAGGACACTTGTTCATAGTGTCTGCTAATATCCTGGGTACCCAGGTTTGAATCCTGTCGTGGTAGATGGTGGTATTTGAATTCAATACAAAAAAAATCTAGAATTAAGGGTCTAATGATGACCATGAAATTTGTCAATTGTCATTAAAATAAAACTGTTTCACGAATGCTATTGAGGGAAGGAAGTTACCGACCTTACCCAGTCTGGAATGATAGGCTTGTCATATGGGGGTCACTGGACCCGAAATGTTAACTCTTTTTTCCTTCACAGATGCTGCCAAACCTGTTGAGCTTTTCCAGCAACTTTGTTTTTGTTCCTGATTTACAGCATCCGCTGTTCTTTCGGTTTTTATTTGTCATATGAGGAGTTTGTCAAGGTCAAAAATCACATGACACCAGGTTATAAGGTTCAATTGCACATACAAGGTTTTGGAGCGCTGCCCCTGTTAAAAGGTATAATGAGAGAGGAAGTATCAAGACATAGAATTTATAAGTAAAAGATCAAAGGATTATACAACTGATGTGAACATATTTAATAACCCTAAATTGGCTGGCTGAGTGTTTGTTTACTCTGGGTCTGTACTCCATGGAGTTTAGGAGGATGAGGGGCGATCTCATTGAAACTTGCAGAATATGGAATAGACTGGATGTGAGGAAGATATTTGCACTAGTAGGAGAGACCAGGATCCGACGGCACTGCCTCAGAGTGAAGGGAACTTCAGAAGTGAGATGATGCGGAATGTCTCCAACCAATGGTGAATCTGTGGAACTCATTGCCAAAGAAAGCTGTGGAGACCAAGTAATTGAGTGTCTTCAAGACAGGGACAGATAGATTCTTGACTAGTAAGGGGATCAAGGGTTATGGGGAGAAGGCAAGAGAATGGGATTCAAGAACATATCAGCCATGATTGAATGGTGGAGCAGACTCAACGGCCTAATTCTGCTCCTGTATTTTATGATCTACATGGGACTCCAGACCCACGGGTGAGTGATACTTTCAATCAACCTGCTCTGAAGGGTCACTTGAACCGAAATTTTAACTCCGCTTTCTCTCCACAAATGCTACCTGAACCCCTGCAATTTCATGTTTTGTTGCTTTTAATCAGCCCGTTGGCATCTCGGGAGGCAACTGGGACTTGAACCGGGGCCTCCCTGGTTCACAATGAAGGATCAGAAGAAGGTCGTCACTGGACTCTCTGAACATCAATTTTTTATTTTTCCTCCCTGTCTGTCCACACCTGCAGACCCTCCTCCAGGAATTTCTGTCCGTCAGAGGGACCACCTCCGTGACGCGTTAACTCTTACCTCCCTGGGGGCAATGAGAGGAGGGACAAGGCCAGAAACGTTGTGTCACGGTCGGGGACGCCCACCTCCCGCGAATGTTAAAAAAAAACCCGCCCACGGGCTGGGGATGGAAGAGGAGACATGCGCAGACGTGTTTTCGTTAGGCGCTTATGGGTAGGGGGCGGGGTCACGCGCTGGCGCTTTGGCGCCTGCATGCCCCACCCCACCCCACCTCCCTCCAAGCGACCGTTTTCTTTTGAGTTTGAAGGCGAGCCGCGCGCGCTTGCGCGAGCGAGACGGCGGAAGTGGGGGAGGCACAAGAAGCGGAGCGCGAGCGAGGCTGGAGGGTAGACAGACGGGAAGCGAGCGGCCGTTGAGGAAGGATCACGGTTTCGACCTTCTCGTCAAACCATAACCGAACAGGGGCGGGTGGAAGAGAAAAAAAAAGCTCCTTTTTGAAGCTCTTTCGTTTACTCTGCTTACGTTGCCCTGTTTCTCTGTGTGTGTGTTTGCATCGGGACTTGTCGAAAGGACGGCCGATCGTGATTGAAACCGCGCCGTTCTCTGGTGACTTTTTCCTCCCCGTTTGCCACACCTGGTGAAGTCTTACATTAATTTTCTACTCCTCTCCTCGTCAGGTTTCTTTCCCTTCCTTTTCCCCCCCTTCCCCGCCCCTTTTAAGCTCCGTCGCTCGCACCGGACATGGTCGACTATCACGAAGCCAACTCGCAGTTCCAGCAGCCCAACCATGGCGACTACATGCAGCCCGAGGAGGATTGGGACCGCGACTTGTTGCTGGACCCAGCCTGGGAGCGACAGCAACGGAAGGTAAGTCGCTACTGACCCCCTTTTCCCCCATAAAAGTGGGAAGCATCTCATCCGAACGCGTCGCTAAATTAATCTGCAAGGCACTTGCTAAGCGGAGGAGGAAAGGTGAAGGCCGTGCCATGGCGGGGGGGGGGTGGGGGTGGAAAGAGACATTACTCCTTCCATGTGCAATTGGATTGCAGAAGGCCACACATCTGGGGCGGGGGGAGAGAAAGATGTTTCTTTTTTTCCTTTGCTTTTCTTGTAAACGTCACTGGTTTCTTTCTGTAGCACAATGCCTTGAATTTCTCGAGTTCTATTGCTTCTAGGTGTGTATACGCACGTACTGTAGGTATGCGACACGCCTGTTAACCTGGTGGTCTGATATTATGGATCACCTTACTATTGTGGCTGCGCTCTTCAATTGGCAGAAATTGGTCTGGATTTTTAAACTGTCACGAGTTCATTTTGTACCTCTTTGACTGACTGAACCAAATATGTGAACGAGGCCAGTCCTCTGTTCTGGAGTAAGTTTATATTTGTTGCTTTCTGAAATTGAACTTTTAATGTAATATAGTGACAGATGTACAGTACAGAACCAGATCCTTTGGTCCAACTTGGTGATGCTGACCAGATATCCTAAATTAATCTAGCCCAATTTGCCAGCATTTGGCCCATATCCCTCTAAACCCTTCCTATTCATATACTCATCCAGATGCCATTTAAATGTTGTAATTGTACCAGCCTCTTCCACTTCCTGTGGCAGTCCATTCCATACACACACCACCCTCTGTGTTGAAAAAATTGCCCCTTTGGTCCCTTTTAAATCTTTCCTCTGTTTTGTTAAACCTATGTTTTGGACTCCCTTACCCTGGGGAAAATAAGTTGACTATTTACCCTATCCGTGCTCCTCATGACCTTCTAAACTTCTATAAGGTCACCCCTCCGCCTCTGCGCTCCAGTGAAAATAGCCCTGGCCTATTCAGCCTTTCTAGATCTTAAACCCTCCAAACCTGCCAACATCCTTGGCAGTTTTTTCCTGCACTCTTTCAAGTTTCACCACATCTTTCCTATTCCATGTAGATCAGAATTGAATGCAGTATTCCAAAAGTGGCCTGACCAATGTCCTGTATGGCAGTGACATGCCCTTTCAACTCCTATACAGAATGCACTGGCCAATAAAGGGAAGCATACCAAGTGCTGTCGTCACTACCTAGTATACCTGAAACTCCACTTTCAAGGCGCTAAGAACCTGCACTCCAAGGTCTTGTTGTTTGGCAACACACCCCAGATTCTTACTACTAAGTATGTAAGTCCTGCCCTGATTTGCCCTAACAAAATGCAACATCGACATGCTGGAAGAAAATGAATGTATTCTGAACTGTTTATACTTTTAAAGCTCCTACGTCATCATCTGTACTTCAGTATTGCAAGGACCTTGAAAGTGGCCTGCACAAAGGTAACTTTGCAGTCCTGAACATGAAGAAAGTTGTATTTTTAATTTTACTGTTCCCAAAATTTTGAAGGCATAGATACTGACCAGTGTACAGACGGTCAGTAGGCCTGTGCGATAACCCAATGTCCATTTTTATTTAAAATTTTGTAGGGTTTGTTGGTAAACAGTTTGATAGAACATCATAGTATCTCAGCTTGCAATAATGCATTCTTTTGAACACTCATTCTTTGCAATAAGATTTTTCAAAGCATTTTGCAGCAGTAACATAAGCCGCAATTTAACTTTGAAGATGATTTTAATGCAGATGTCCAGGAGTTTGCCTGAAAATAGTTTTAAGGGGTGCTATGGTGAAGATGGGGGTCTGGAGATTCTGAAGCTTGAGGCTGAGGCTGCTGAAGGCATGCTGCTGTTAGTAGCTTGATTTTAAAGTCTAAGATATTCAAGATGCTGGAAAAAGATTTATGCTTCTTCTACTCAAGGTTGTAGAAACACCATAAATTGTAGACACAATTGAAGAAATATATCACTTCCGTAATATCACTGTTTACTGCTTGAGATTTGAGCATCTCTGATCTGAGTTCATAATATCAACTGTTATTATCTCGGTGAACTTTTTGGAATAAGTGATGTTAAATATAAACGGAAGGATGGCACAGTGAACTTGTGTTCCATTACAGTATTTTAATTCGAGCATGCCTTTTGTATTAAATCTATCCTAGATAGACTTTGCCCTGGTCCACTTGACATCTAGCAGCATAAAGTGGTTGGTATTGTTCCAGCAAGTTGACTATTTCAGCTTCTGTTCCTGTTATTTTGTAAGGTGCTGATGTCTATGTACATTTGTTTTTAAATGGCTGTTTTTAGAAAAACTTTTTTTTTGTAGAAAACTATATAAATAAGGCAAGTCAGCTGTTTTTGACACTGCTTATAATTCTGAGTGGTTTTCATGCCAACTTAGAGGTTAAAACCTTTAACTTAAAATAGAGTAAGCTCATTTGGTATTGCTGCTTGAACTAATAAATTTTGAACAGTTGAGGCTTGGCAACTTCAAAAATCGAAAATGCACTTTCTTTTTAGATTGGCGTTGCAGTCTGAAGTTTCAAGCCATCTTTTAATGTAGACTCTTCTAATCCTTCTGTTTACAACTGAGCACAAGCTTCCTGCATTTTCACATGTTGTTGTTTTACCTATAATATTTGAGGGTGAACTTAAAATTCTAAAACCTGAATACAGTACAATTTAAAGATGCAATCAAGTGCCACAAATCAAATTCTGTAAATGGGCACAGTTAATTGATGAGCAGGGAGGGCAGTTTACTGCTGTTCTGTCAAACCAAATTCCAACCTGCCTTTTTGCAGATTTGCTTATTTGTAGCGGTTTCTTTAATTCTGTAATTACTTGCTCTGTTCATTAGTTTTTTGGGGGGAGATGATATTGCTATTCTTTCTGACATCCTATAAAGGCAGAACCTTGAACATGTTCCTTGCGTGGGTTAGTGTGTATAAAAACCTTGCGTGTTCATTGAAGTTTTAAAGCTTCAAATAAATTTACATGAACTAATCCTGAAAATGTACTTGTCCAGTTTGAATTGCTAGTCTGTAAATATCATGGTTTTAATTTTCTTGTTTGTACAGATGTCTTTTGAGACCCATTGTTAAAGTAAATGTAAGTAAGTTTCCCCTGTCATTGTGTTAATGACAGTTATTAAAAATTGCTGGTCTAAACAATACTTTTTGAGCCAACCAATCTGGAATTTGAACCTTGTACAGTACGTTTGAATGGATTTGGAGTCTTTGTTTCTAGATTAGTAGCGACCTGCGCAGAGCCAGTTGAGGATTTACCGCATCCCCAGAGATGAAAGACCCTGTGATCTTGTAGGTACATGATAGTGTAGTCTGATTGGAATGTATGCAAAATCTAAACTTTTTAGACATTGAGACTCAATTATCTCTCTAGCCATTAATTGGAAAATTAAATCACCACCTTGGATTAGATGCCTACTGCATGATTTATTGGATCACAATTTTACACTCTTAAAAATACAGCAAGTTAGTTCCTCTAAAACTTAGTTTGTAGGGAGCTGACATCTGAAAGCAGTAACTTACTATGAGCTTTAATATTACACTCAGTTGCTACTCATTGGCAAACCTTAGATAATGTGTAGATTTAACTAGTTTCGGTGTTTTAGAAACTGAGTAAAGGTCAACACTTATAAAGCAATTTAAGACTTCTGTCATGTATATGTATTTTCATTTGAATAACTGACTTCAGGAAAGCATGGTATTAATACACTGCCCCATTAGTTCATGTTGAAACTAAAATGTACAGAAGTGAGATGGACAATTATATCCTTAAATGTTAAAGTTTGGTTTTCACCAACTCTATTCCTAACTGCTGAACAGGCCTATGCAATATTGATCAATGTGAACTTTCCTCGGCCATTAAGTTAGTGTGTAATTACAGGAATAGTTGGCAACCTGATTGTGTGCAGCCCATTGTGTAACCATAATAAGATGGAAGTCCACGTCAAGATTGAGAGTGACGTAATTGAGTCTAGTGTCCTGAATTTATAATAGTATGAGACACAAGTTGCCTGTGATAGATTGAGGAACATTACTTGGATATGACAGTGGAAAGGCAATAGCAAACTTCATTCAAAGAGTGCATAGATGAATTGCAGCAAATGTTTGTTCCTGTCTGACACAAACTTAACCAGAAATATCACCAGAACGTGATTTAAAGGGAAATTAGTGTGTTAGGTCTTGAGGAGACATACAAATTGGCAAAAGCATCAAATCTGAAGCGTGGGAATAGTTTAGAATTCAACAAGAGGTGGAAGGCATTGATTTTTGAGACAAAATAAAGTGCAAGATTAAGTTTACAGGGAACACAAAAACCAATTCTTCTCATCACTAATGTCGTTCAGGGAAGGAAATCTGCTCTCCTCACCTGGTCTGGCCTCCATGTGACTCCAGGCCCACAGCAATATGGCTGACTCCCAACTGCTCTCAAATAGCCTAGCAAGCCACTTGGTTGTATAAATTCCTACAAAGTTTCAAAGAAATGAAACAGATGGACCATCTGGTATTGTCCCAGGCACTGGAAAAGACCAGCAGAAACAGGATATAGGAGCAAATTACAGCAGTTGCTGAAAACAAAAAAATGCTGGAGATCACAGCATGTCAGGTGGCATCCACGGAGAGAGAGCAAGCTAATGTTTAGAGCCTTGATGACTCTTCATCTGAGGCTAAGAATATTGCAGTGAGTAGCTTAGGTCCTGACTCCCCAAAGCCTGCCCACCATCTACAAGGCGATCATCAGGCGTGTGATGGAATACTCCCTACTTGTTTTGATGGGTGCAGTTCCAAAAACACTTGCAGCATCACACCATCCAGGACAAAGCAGCCTGCTTGCTTGGTACCTCTGTCCATGCCTCTACCATCGACGTTCAAGCAGCAGTCTGTACAACCTATGCATACATTGGAGAAATTCACCAAGTCCTTAGCATCTTCCAAATTCTCAACTGCTTCCATCTGGGAGGACAAAGGCAACAGATACATGGGAACACCCCCTGCAAGTTCCCCTCCAAGCCACTTGGCATTCTGTCTTGGGAAATATATCCCCAATCCTTCAGTGTCACTGGGTCAAAATCTATAAGCCAACCTACATCACATGAACTGTCGTAACCCACCACCTTCTTGAGGGCAGTTAGAACATAGAACATTACAGCGCAGTACAGGCCCTTCGGCCCTCGATGTAGCGCCGACCTGTGAAAACCAATCTGAAGCCCATCTAACCTAAACTATTCCATTATCATCCATATGTTTATCCAATGACTATTTAAATGCCCTTAAAGTGGGTGAGTCTACTATTTTTGCAGGCAGGGCATTCCACGCCCTTACTACTCTCTGAGTAAAGAACCTACCTCTGACATCTGTCCTATATCTATCACCCCTCAATTTAAAGCTATGTCCCCTCGTGCTAGCCATCACCATCCGAGGAAAAAGGCTCCCACTGTCCACCCTATCTAATCCTCTGATGATCTTGTATGTCTCTATCAAGTCACCTCTTAACCTTCTTCTCTCTAACGAAAACAGCCTCAAGACCCTCAGCCTTTCCTCATAAGACCTTCCCTCCATACCAGGCAACATCCTGGTAAATCTCCTCTGCACCCTTTCCAATGCTTCCACATCCTTCCTATAATGCGGTGACCAGAACTGTACGCAATACTCCAAGTGCGGCCGCACCAGAGTTTTGTACAGCTGCAACATGACCTCATGGCTCCGAAACTCAATCCCTCTACCAATAAAACCTAACATACTGTACGCCGCCTTAACAACGCTATCAACCTGGGTGGCAACTTTCAGTGATCTATGCACATGGACACCGAGATCTCTCTGCTCATCCACACTACCAAGAATCTTACCATTAGCCCAGTACTCTGTATTCCTGTTACTCCTTCCAAAGTGAATCACCTCACACTTTTCCGCATTAAACTCCATTTGCCACTTCTCAGCCCAGCTCTGCAGCTTATCTATGTCCCTCTGTAACCTACAACATCCTTCTGCACTATCCACAACTCCACCGACTTTGGTGGTCATCCGCAAATTTACTAACCCATCCTTCTACGCCCTCATCCAGGTCATTTATAAAAATGACAAACAGCAGTGGCCCCAAAACAGATCCTTGAGGTTCACCACTAGTAACTGAACTCCAGGATGAACATTTCCCATCAACCACCACCCTCTGTCTTCTTTCAGCCAGCCAATTTCTGATCCAAACCGCTAAATCACCCTCAATCCCATGCCTCCGTATTTTCTGCAATAGCCTACCATGGGGAACCTTATCAAACGCTTTACTGAAATCCAAATACACCACATCAACCGCTTTACCCTCATCCACCTGTTTGGTCACCTTCTCGAAGAACTCAAGGTTTGTGAGGCACGACCTACCCTTCACAAAACCGTGTTGACTATCCCTAATCAAATTATTCCTTTCTAGATGATTATAAATCCTATCTCTTATAATCCTTTCCAACACTTTACCCACAACCGAAGTAAGGCTCACTGGTCTATAATTACCAGGGTTGTCTCTACTCCCCTTCTTGAACAAGGGGACGACATTTGCTAGTCTCCAGTCTTCTGGCACTATTCCTGAAGACAATGACGACATAAAGATCAAAGCCAAAGGCTCTGCAATCTCCTCTCTAGCTTCCCAGAGAATCCTAGGATAAATCCCATCCGGCCCAGGGGACTTATCTATTTTCACACCTTCCAGAATTGCTAACACCTCCTCCTTATGAACCTTAATCCCGTCCAGTCTAATAGCCTGTATCTCAGTATTCTCCTCAACTACATTGTCTTTTTCCTGCGTGAATACTGACGAAAAATATTCATTTAGCACCTCTCCTATCTCTTCAGACTCCACGCACAACTTCCCACGACTGTCCTTGACCGGCCCCAATCTTACTCTAGTCATTCTTTTATTCCTGACATACCTATAGAAAGCTTTAGGATTTTCCTTGATCCTACCTGCTAAAGACTTCTCATGTCCCCTCCTGGCTCTTCTTAGCTCTCTCTTTAGGTCCTTCCTGGCTAACTTGTAACTCTCAAGCGCCCTCACTGAGCCTTCACGCCTCATCTCTACATAAACCTCCTTCTTCCTCTTGACAAGAAATTCAACTTCTTTAGTAAACCACGGTTCCCTCGCTCGACCACTTCCTCCCTGCCTGACAGGTACATACTTCTCAAGGACACGCAGTAGCTGTTCCTTGAACAAGCTCCACATTTCAATTGTGCCCAGCCCCTGCAGTTTCCTTCTCCACCCTATGCATCCTAAATCTTGCCTCATCGCCTCATAGTTGCCTTTCCCCCAGCTATAACTCTTGCCCTGCTTTATATACCAATCCCTTTCCATCACTAAAGTAAACGTAACTGAATTGTGGTCACTATCACCAAAGGGCTCTCCTACCTCCAAATCTAACACCTGGCCTGGTTCATTACCCAGTACCAAATCCAATGTGGCCTCGCCTCTTGTTGGCCTATCTACATACTGTGTCAGGAAACCCTCCTGCACACATTGGACAAAAACTGACCCATCTGAAGTCCTCGAACTGTAGCGTTTCCAGTCAATATTTGGAAAGTTAAAGTCCCCCATAACAACTACCCTGTTACTTTCGCTCCTATCCAGAATCATCTTTGCAATCTTTTCCTCTACATCTCTGGAACTTTTCGGAGGCCTATAGAAAACTCCCAACAGGGTGACCTCTCCTTTCCTGGTTCTAACCTCAGCCCATACTACCTCAGTAGACGAGTTGTCATCAAGTGTTCTTTCTGCCACCGTAATACTGTCCTTGACTAACAATGCGACACCTCCCCCTCTTTTACCACCTTCCCTGATCTTA
Source organism: Rhincodon typus (assembly GCF_021869965.1). Lineage (NCBI taxonomy): Eukaryota > Metazoa > Chordata > Chondrichthyes > Orectolobiformes > Rhincodontidae > Rhincodon > Rhincodon typus. The sequence goes on from NW_025968200.1 coordinate 15,456, forward strand.
CTGAAACACCTAAACCCCGGAACCTGCAACAACCATTCCCGTCCCTGCTCTATCCATGTCTCCGAAATGGCCACAACATCGAAGTCCCAGGTACCAACCCATGCTGCAAGTTCACCCACCTTATTCCGGATGCTCCTGGCATTGAAGTAGACACACTTCAAACTGCCTGCCGGTACACTCCTGCAACCTTGAAACCTGATTTATGACCTCACTACTCTCAACCTCCTGTACACTGGAGCTACAATTCAGGTTCCCACCCCCCTGTTGAATTAGTTTAAACCCTCCCAAAGAGCATTAGCAACTTTCCCCCCCAGGATATTGGTACCCCTCTGGTTCAGGTGTAGACCATCCCATTTGTAGAGGTCCCACCTACCCCAGAATGAGCCCCAATTATCCAGGTATCTGAATCCCTCCCTCCTGCACCATCCCTGTAGCCACGTGTTCAACTGCTCTCTCTCCCTATTCCTCGCCTCGCGAGCACGTGGCACGGGTAACAAACCAGAGATAACAACTCTGTTTGTTCTAGCTCTAAGCTTCCACCCTAGCTCCTTGAATTTCTGCCTTACGTCCCCATCCCTTTTCCTACCTATGTCGTTGGTGCCTATGTGGACTACGACTTGGGGCTACTCCCCCTCCCCCTTAAGGATCCCGAAAACACGATCCGAGACATCACGGACCCTGGCACCTGGGAGGCAACACACCAACCGCGAGTCTCTCTCGTTCCCACAGAATCTCCTATCTGTCCCCCTAACTATGGAGTCCCCAATGACTAATGCTCTCCTCCTCTCCCCACTTCCCTTCTGAGCAACAGGGACAGACTCTGTGCCAGAGACCTGTACCCCATGGCTTACCCCTGGTAAGCTGTCCCCCCCAACAGTATCCAAAACGGTATACTTGTTTTTGAGGGGAATGGCCACAGGGGATCCCTGCACTGTCTGCCTGTTCCCTTTCCGTCCCCTGACTGTAACCCATCTACTTTTTTCCTGTACCTGAGGTGTGACTACCTCCCCGTTTCTCCTCTCAATTACCCCCTCAGCCTCCCGAATGATCCGAAGTTCATCCAGCTCCAGCTCCAGTTCCCTAACACGGTTTCCAAGGAGCTGGAGTTGGGTGCACTTCCCGCAGATGAAGTCAGTGGGGACACTAGTGGTGACCCTTACCTCCCACATTCTACAGGAGGAGCATACAACTGCCCTAACATCCATTCCCACTGTTCTGAATTCCCAAACAGACAAATTTAAAAAAAAAAAAAAAAATACTAGTAGCCTTACCAAATCAGCGCTCAGAACCTTTTTTTTTGGTTAGAGGAGGAGGATGGGTGGGAGACACTACCTAGGTAGTGTTTCGGGTCAAGCAACCGCCCAAATATATTATCTCACTTCCTCCAAAAATGGAGTCACGCGAGGTAAGACTTTTATAACCGAAAAGCTCACCTTCCCAGGCTGCCCTCGCGCTTCCTCCCGGACTCCCGCCGCTGAAACAACTGAAAGTTAGGGACAGATAATAAATGCTAGCCAGCCAGTAATACTTATGCTAAGAATGACCTCTTAAATTTATATAGACATATGAAGAGATTTTAAGGCCACCCCAAACAGGACACTTATAATGGAGTATGGAGAAATGGCTGACCAACTAAATACATACTTTTGGTTTTGTTTGCAAAGCGGGCAATGTACGAGAAATGTGGGGGCCAGAGTTTAGTGAGGGAAGAGCTGAAGGAAATCCGTAATGGGGAAATGAAGTTGGAGAAATTAATGGGATTGAAAGCTGATAAATCCCTCGGCCTGGATACTCTACATCCTAGAGTACTTGAGGAAATGGCCCCAGAAATAATGGATGCAGTGGTGGTCATCTCTATTGTATAGACTGTTGCTACCCTCTAATCCATAAGAACTGTTCTAATATGTCCCCTCTTCCTTATTTAAAAAAGAAGTAGAAAGGGGATTGTGGACCAGTTAGCCTAACAACAGCAGTGGGGAATATGCTACAGTCCATTATAAAAGATTTAATAGCTGAGCACTTAGAAAAACAGCACCAGAATCCGACACTGTCAGCATGGATTTGTGAAAGAAAGCACTTGTAGGAAGCATACTATCCAGTTGCGTTACAACCTGGTACAGCAACTGCTCTGCCCAGGACCATTTTTTTCTTTTTTTTTAAGAAAAAAACTAGAGGGTTGTGTGCACAGCCCAGACCATCACGGAAGACTACCTTCCATCCTTGGACTCCCCTTCCACTTCTCATTGTTGCAGAAAGGTTGCCAACATCGTCAAAGACTCCACCCATGCTGGTAGTGCTCTCCTACAACCTTTTCCGTAAGGCAAAAGATACAGAAGATTGAACACAAACCAACGGTTTCAAGAATAGCTGCTTCCCTGCCGTTAATGAATAGACCTGTAACTTCAAGTGTTGATCTTGTTTCGCACACCTCCTATGCTGTGTAGTCTGTATGCCTTTCTGTCTAAGCACCCTATGCTGTATGTCCCAGCTAACTGTTATGGCTGTACTGCTAGCAAACAAAACTTTTCACTGTATTTAGGTACACATGACCACAATAAATCAAATCAGCGATGTCATCCTTGGCCAATCTACTAGAATTGAGGGTGTAATTGGTAGATTTGATGAGGGGAGCCAATGGATTTAGTTTACTTGGACTTTCAGAAGCCTCTTCACAAAGTCCCGCAACAGATTGGTATGTAAAACTAAAGCACATGGGATTAGAGGTATGGTACTGTGATAGCTGGAAAACTGGTTGGCAGACAGGAACAAAGTAAGAATAAATGGTTTATTCCATAACTTTAGACTGACTCCTGGTTCTGGACTCCCCTGCCATCGGGCACATCCTTTCTGCATCAACCTTGGTTAGTCCTGTTAGAATTTTGTAGGTTTCCATGAGATCCTCCCCCACATCCCTGCTAAACTCCAGTGAATACAATCCTAATTGACCTAACTAATTCAGCGTCTTTACCCTAGATGATGAGCCCCCTGAAATTCACTGCCACAGAAGGCTGTCGAGGCCAAAACATTATGATTCCAAGGAGGTGCTCCATATAGCACTTGGTGATAAAGAGGCCAAAAGATATTGGGGGAAATGTAAAAAGTCAAGTGCATTACATGATAAATCACTAGGCATGGATAAACTACATCCTAGAGTACATAAGGAAATGGCTGTAGAAATAGTGGATGCAGTGGTGGTCATCTAGAGCAGGCTGAATGGCCTTATTTCTCTCTTCTACATTTCTACAAAAAGGGAAGTTGCAACTGGTGGTTTAGAATGTGTATGTTGCGGTTTGATGTGTGGCCTGCTGTACCTGATAAAATATAAACGGATATCTGAGGCTTGGACTAATATTCCCACAAGCTAACTTCTACATCCTGGTGCCTGCCAGTTGGCCTCCAATCTGTAACTAAAGTTGGAGATTTATTGTGTTGCAAATCTGAGCGGTGCTGTTATAATAAAAACAAAATGCAGGAAATAGTCAGCAGGTCTGGCAGCATTTCTGGAATGGGAAGTATCATTAATATTAAAAAGTTGAATTTTATTTCAGTTCAGAGCTGAAGATAGGGTGAATGCTGAAGGTGTTGTAATAGACTGGGCATAAACATGCTCTCTAGAGGCTGCCAAGTTTTCTGCATATTTCCAGCATCTGCAATAATTAACTTCTTATTTTAGCAAAGTGATTTGCAGGCTTTTAGTTTCAACATATATCTTATCCAATATGACTTACTAGAAGTAGCAATGTTTGCAAAATTTTGGCAATCAAGGCTTTTTATGCTGAGGGCCTACTGCCCCTCTTCTATTGCTAGATTAACAGACAAATGGTAAAGAACTTAAACAGTTAAGCACAGGAATGAGCCCTTTGGCTCACCATATCTGTGCTGATCATGATGTTATTCTAAACTAATCTTCTCTATCTGCACGTGGTCCGTATCCCCTGTATTCCCTGCCTGTTCGTGTCTGTCTAAATGCTTTTTTTTTCAGCCATTTACTGGTCACTTCCTACTAGATAAACAGGTCTTGCAATTTGTAGTAAAAATGCTATTAGAGTAAGCTGTTTAAGCTTTATTGTATGTGAGCTTTCTTGATGGTTAGGCCAGTAAGTTGGGAAACTGCAAAGACTGTATTTCAGCAGACTGAATGTTTGACTAGCTCATAAACTTCAATACAAAGTTTTATTGCCACCAGTAATTTTTGTCTTAATAAAAACTGTATATATGGAACAGTGGAGCAGATATTTAATTTTCCTCTTTTATTATTTACCATCACTGCTAGGCCTACTATGCTTCCAATAAATCCCCAGTAGAATTGCTGAAGACTAGTGTCATACTTCCGATCTGAAATAGAGGAATGCAGGGGTCACTTTAGTATGTCAGAACAGACTGGGTCCCAAGAGACAAGTGGCAAGAGCTTGCCAAGAACCAAACTTACCAAAATGCTATAAACAGTGTAAATCTTGCGCAATTGACATTTTTGTCTGTCATTAATATCAGTTTTATATTTGACAGGACTGCCAGTTGCTTCTGGCACTAACTTAGGTTGATATGAACATATTAATTAGGAGCAGAAGTGGGGCCTTTTGAACCATCACCCCCCACCACCATCCCCTACGTTCCTACCTCTCTTCGAATTGAGTTAATGCAGTTTTTTGGGAATCTCACTGTAGGAATTAAGACCTCATCTATCCATGCACTTTTTTAAAGTACACCTGATGATCTAGCTTCCCATGCATTTTATCTCCATAACTATTGCTGTTGTGTTTTCACTACCTAAAGTGTTTGGCATGTTATGCAAAACACGGCTGAAAATCAGTAACATTCTGTGTAGACTGATTAGTGCTCTATTGTTACACTGGCATATTAAAAATTTGTGCCCATATGGCAAGAGCATATAGTTGAGGCAACTCAACTAGGTAATGTAAACAATCCCCGAGCTTGTGGCATGGTTACCTAATTTCTTGTTGTCTAATACATACTTTTGTAATTCTCATCTGCTTCACTTGTCATTGTTTTTAAAATAAAAAGCAAAAAGTTATGTTTGGCATGGAATTGCTGCATTTAAAAAATGTTGCACCAAGGGGATAGCTCAAAGCAGAGACTTAACTGCCTAATTCCAGCATTCCCTTTGTTTTGATTCCAGCGTTCTTAGCTTACTACATTAGAAGTAAATGGTTGAAAACAGATATGACAAAAACATTTAACTTTTCTGATGAAGGGCCTAGTCCCGAAACGTCAGCCTCTCTGCTCCTATGATGCTGCTTGGCCTGCTGTGTTCATCCAGCCCTGCACCTTGTTGTCTCAGATTCTCCAGCATCTGCAGTTCCTACTATCTCAGAAACTTAATATATTTATTTTGTAAAAGATTTGCGGAGGCAAATCAGTAGAGGTTAAATTTGAAATGGGTGCATTCAGGTTTTGAATTAAAGAACAGGGAATTGTTTTTAAAGTGCTGCCAAGATTTAGCAAAGTGGAGTTTTTTATATTTAACCTATAGTTCTAATCAACCTGTTCAAATGATGTTATTACACCTCTTTAGAGGAGGTGGGACTTGTACCCAGACCTCCCAGTCCAGGGATAGGGGATCTACCTCAGCACCACAAGAGGGTCTTGGAGCTTGTTTATAGGTATTCACCAGATGAGCTGTTTTGATATGATTTGTGGCCTATTTTTATCTCATGAGGTTACGTGATAAAGCTTAAATGAGAACGACAACAATCTGGGAAAACTCAGGCCAGGCATCTGTGGAGATAATCATTGCCAATGTTTTGTCAGATCAGTGACTGTTCATCAGAACTGACATTTTGTTAACCTGAGACATCAGCTTTGTGTCTCCACAGATGCTGTCTGACTACCTGCATATTTCCAGCTTTCATTATACTTTGCTTCTCCATCAGAGCCTAATTTGTTTGTTTGCTGTTTTGCTGATGTGAATTGTATACGTATCCTCCTTCAATAAACCAAGGACAGTGCTGGAGAAATGTTTTTGGTTTGGCAGTTCAGAACAGTCATACTTGAGGTAAACTTTCCAGGAATGCTGCAAAATCAAAGTTTCTCCCTCTTAGAGGGAAGAAAAATGTGTTTTTTGAGGAATTTGAATTTTGAACTAGTGGCACATGGGATTGGTCTCTTGTGAAGAAGTTTAATTAACTAGGTCAGCGTTTTTGGGTGCATGATTTTTCAACCAGTATGTGTCACAGGAGATGGCTAACATTTTCCTGGGGGATTAATGGAAGTTTATTCCTATGGGGCTTGATGGGAGAGGGGAACAAAAGTGAAGCCTTTAGCTTTTCAGAAGCTAGATGAGCAAGTTTGTTTTTAGTTACACTTTTTTTTTCAATTCAGTTTGGAGACCTGATTAGGGTCAGAGATGCTAGAATAGTTTCTTCTAGAAAAAATAGTTAGTTCTGAGCAATTTAAAGGGATAAGCTACCTTTTTGGTGAGGATTTCAGGTTATGAAAACATCCAGACCAGGAATGTTTTGGTTAGAAGTCTGCATTGCTTTCTCAAAGCTGAGGAAGATCTGTCCATTAAAGAAAGCTTTGCAGTTCTCATGACCAGAACTGAGAAATAGTTAAGTGAACCTACAGATTTGGGAACTAAAGGAAAATCTATCTGAATTTTAATTCATTGGAAAGTGATTAGGCCAAATGTTAGTGTCAGGCTTAAACTATTTAGATAGCCTGGTTTTTTTTTTTTTTTATTGTTTAAAATTAAATCTGCAGCCTGGTATGCTTAAATTTCAGTGAAAAGCCACCATGTTAAATGAAGAACAAAAAGTTGCTGGAAAAGCTCAGCAGGTCTGGCAGCATCTGTGAAGGAGAAAACAGTTAATGTTTCGGGTCCAGTGACCCTTCCTCAGAAACTCAAAATCCTCATGAATTTGGCTTGGTTTTTTTAATTCAGTGATTTGACTTGTCCAGTAATAACATCAGCTGGGATCATCTTTATCTGCAGTTCTTTGCTTTTATCCTTTATTATTGAAAGCTTGTGTATTGCTTTTTATAAGCAGGTATCAGCAAGTAGTACTTGTAGAGAGATGGTTTGAAACTGCTCTTCTCAAATGGCTTCATCTGCATTTGGTTGAGGGGACACAGCCTTTTCTCTGAAGATGTGCCGTAGGGAAGACCTTTCCAAGCTTTATCGGTGTATCTCAAAGGTTCCACTCTGATTTAAGCAGCCATTCTGCACTGAACGGTCAGTTTGAATTATGTACTCAATCCTGTGTAGGGCTTGTTTTTGTGTACAGGCTGCTGCCATGTAGGCAATACTTTGAACTTTAATGTGTGTTTTTACATGAAATATTTACTATTTGTCAATTTGTGGCATTGGTCATTGATATTCTTAGTCTGTATATTGGGTACATAACCTGTGGTCCAAAACCAATAGTTCTAATGTTCTTATAGCTGCTTGTAATGTCAGTACCACAATACTTTCATGACTTAACATTCAAATTAATTTGAATGACTTTAATTTTGTTTTTTTTTTGTGAAATTGATGTCTGGCTTGCATCTCCCCACATGTGTATCTGCAATCCCTCATTAGCAGTCAAGTAGTTGGTTGCCTGTATCCTAAAATCTAGAATTCCCTCCATTAAACAACTCTCTCTTCATCTCCCAGGATCCTCCTTTTAACTGTAATCCTGAGACAAGCTTTTAATCACTCATGCAAATTTCTGTTTGCTTCTATCCTTTTTTGACAGATTTTAAGAGTCTTGGAATGTTAGGGAAACTGTCTAAATGTAAGTTTATTGATAGCTGTATTAAGGAAATACAAAATGTTTTTAAAAAAGTTGTTCCATCAAGTAATTGCTCATCTGATCCGAAATTGAGCTGGTAATGATGTGCGTATCTAAAGTAAACTGTTATAATTTACATTACAATGCTATGTCATTGTTATGAACATCACTACTGGCTATTTGTTCTTTTTCAATGTTACTATATTGGAAAAACTTCTGTATTGTAAAGTACTAGCTGGTTTATGAATGGACTTTTGAGAGGGGGACCTGAAATGGTGCTTTAGTTGACCAATAAAAATGGTTGTCTGAATCAGTACCGTTTTTAGACCGTTGTTACTGAAGGTGAGAAAGTATTTGGGGTTAGGGTTGATTTGAGAACCAATCTTGCATTGGAAGGCAAGAGCAACTACATGGAGGGGGGAGTTGGAAGAAGTGGCAGTAGTAGGATTGAGTGAATTTGGAAAAGGACTTCCTGTAGAGTGGGAACTGTGGTTCAAGGCACTGTTGAACATGATGTGCTGAAGTGGCACGGTGGCTCAGTGCTTAGCACTGCAGCCTTGCAGGGCCAGAGTTTGATTCCATTCTCTCAACTTTTTGGAGTTTGCATCTTCTCCTTGTCTCCACGTGGGTTTCCTCCTACAGTCCAAAGATGTGCAAGTTAGGTGGATGGGCTATGCTAAGTTGCCGTTTAGTGTCCAGGGATGTAGAGGCTAGGTGGATTAGTCACAGGATGTGCAGAATTACAGGAGTGGGGTAAAGCGGTGGGTCTGGGCCGAATGGTCTTCGGAGGGTCTGTGTGGACTTGATTGGCCGAATGGACTGCTTCCCCATTGTCAGGATTCTGTGATTCTAGAAGTCCAAAATGATTGGAAGAGGGTGGCCAGGATATGAAGGTCAGGACAAAACTTTAATGCAGCTTTGGGAGCTCTGATAGGGACAGTATACAGAGACAGACGAAGGACCCCAGGATAAAACAGTCATACAAGCTGATTATTCAACAGGTTCTACATATTGAGGTTTTATTACAAGAAATTCACTGGATCAACATACTTCGATAATAATGGGATGAAAGTTCCTGGGTCTGTAGTCACATGGAGCAATTTGACATTTTGTCCACAATGAATGGGTGTTGTCTTTGTTACAGGTCCCTTACAAATGACTTGAGTGGGATCAATTTGATGTTGCTTAAACATCCTAACTTTTTTTATTTCAGTAGAATACAGACAGTTCCTGGTTTTTTTTTTGTTTTTTTTTTTGAGGGATACTTTTCAAACACATGCAATTTAATGTCCAAGAGGGCAAATGGATAGTGATGCGTTCACTAAGTTGGTGTAATTCACATACTTCAAATTAGTGCAGCGGTGATGTTGCGCAACAATTACGAATGTATTTAACTACTTCCTGTGACCAAGAGGATGGTTGAAGGTGTTATTCCAATTTTGTTACTGATCGTGAATGCCCTAGACCCACTTACAAAGACTCTATTTACACACAAGCTTTTCTGTTCTGCAGCTGATGTGGTTTTAGACTCGTTTTTCAACTCATTTTTGGAAAAATGAATGAAATGGCAGGAAATTACGTCTGGTGACAAAATACAGAAAATGGCGCAAATGAAATGTTTATGGTTCTGTTGAGAATAGAATGTTGGGTGAGGGCGACATGTTGAGTTTCTAAAATGGATAATGGGTTGGCATTTGAATTGGGAGATCTGTTCCCAGTATAGTATTTGAGATGAAAAGGAAGTGGAGAGTGTGTACAAATTTTTAAACTGAGGAATGCAATCATCTTTTAGTTTGTAGTGTAAAGGAAGGG
>NW_025968201.1:0-25000 GCF_021869965.1 Rhincodon typus
TAATTCATTTTCAGTTTCTATAACTTGCTGCGTCCCTTACTCAATGTGAAGGTGGTGGCCAGCTCTGGGAACTCAGACTCAACTGAGGTTTGAGTTCCGTCTCCCTCTTTGCTGTGTTGCCACCAATTTCATTATACACTCAAGTCTCTGTCAAAAGAGTTTTAACAAAAATCACCTGTCTCCGTCACCTGCATTTCTCTGCTACTTTTAAAGTCTACTCGTTGGATTTTCCTTTGGAGCTCTTTTCAGAGTTATGACTGTTCAGCAATGTTGGATACTTCTTTTTTTTTTAGGCAAGCCTAGTCTGTAAGCTTTGTCATGTTATTAAAGAAATGTTTAAAGACAGTGTTCATTAGTTTTTGTTGCATTTGGCATCACTGTTTTCCTATGTGGCCTGGAAACGGGTGCTGCAGTACAGTGGTCCTTCCTATAAATGTGAAGGAGCTTTATATGATTGAAAAATCTTAACCCTATTTGATATGGGAGTGCCTTCAGAGGAATGGACATCTTTTGGGCTATTGTCAAACCCTTACCATTAATACATTCTCCAAGGGAAAGCTTGTAAATGGAAGGAACTATGCACTAATAAGGCATGGGCCACTGTTATGATCCCCATCTCCTGTTATTACTGGTCAAGTGAGATCCCAGACTGATCTGGTTTAGTGGATTATATTTTTATTTGTGTGTGGTTTGACAAGGTCTTTCACTAAAGCAAACCTTCCATGCTGCAGATTTCGGTTCAACAATGAAAACACAAGTTTATCATGTAAGATAAAATAGAACAAAATTGTGGTATGTCTAAGTAGTTTGGTTTAAAGATTTCAAAGCACCTGGTAAAGTACAAATCCTTTATTTTCAACAACACTCCCACCAGAGATGCATTTTTTTCTCTTTCACATATATAGGGCTTAATTTAACTGTATGCATTTAATTCACCATCTTGAGAATCTGAACCTCTTCCTGAATCTTGATACAACTGAGGTTAAATTTTCTCATTTTCAAATAGCCCCTTCAGGGTTTTAACCAATGCTTCTGGTCGAGCTGAACTCTTTCCCAAGAGGTCACCCCTCTCAAGTCCAAAAATTATCTCCCTTTCTCAGCAGCAAACGTTTTACACATCCCTTCTGCAAGCTGCCTAAATGGAAACTAAAAATGCTTTCTGCCAAGCTATTTTCAACTAAGCCCCAAAATATTCCCAGACCCTCCAATGTGAAAGTCTAATGCTTACTATTTCATGCATAAACTCTCCCAATGTAAATTAGTTACTCTTAGTCTCCAGGATGTCTCTCCTAATACTGTTTTAAAATAAATCACCATGGCTGCAGAAATACTTAACAGTTAATTAATAATCCCTTTCATCGATGTGTACCACCTTTATATCATGCGTTAAAAATTCAAAATCTTATGCCTAGGGATACGAGTGATGGAGGCTGGACCAGCATTAGTTGCCCAACCCGAATTGCTGCTTGAATTGAGTGCCTTGCCAGGGCTTTCAGAGGGCAATTCAGAGTCCACTGCATTGTCGGTCTGTAGTCACACGTAGGATAGTATTGGTGAGGATGGCAGATTTCCGTTCCTAAAGGGGAACCAGATGGGACTCTACAACTTTCAGCAATGGTTACGCAATTGCCAGTAGGGTGGGTAGGATTGGACTCATGTTCCCAGCGCATTCGCTTAGGTTTCTGGATTACTGGTGCAGTGATTAATACCACTATACTACCACCTCCCCTGATACTAATTAAAATAATACCTTCCATCACGCCATGTTCCGTTTATACTTGTGATTCATGACAGGACTCTAGATTTAAGTGACATGGTGTCTGTTGAGAATATGAGCTCAGGAAAGTTGCTGGGAATCCTCTTGTGCTTTAGGCTATTTTTAATGACCTGTTGACAAATTGCTTCACATGGTCTGTACCTGCCCTTTTATGAAAGAAGATGACATTTTAGCCTCGCCCCATATAGAGGAGAGGATGTTCTGGACTTGGACCAAGATTGATATTGTACTTCCTGTTGAAATTTTGCGACATGTATTGAAGAGGAACAGAAACTAGGGAATCTAACTGGGTCAAATGAAGAGTGACCTTCAGACATTGGGACCTTTCCAGACTTGGAGTAAGACACCTTCATTTTCTGAAGTAATGCCTGTTCTTGTGCTTCAAGCTGTTTGTTTCTGGATTTGCTCTGTCTTTTTTCCCTTTTTGACATGAAAAGCCTCAGTGCAAATTGCAGGGTGGTAGTGATTACTTTTGCTCACTTGGCTTTCTTCAAATCAGCTCAAACTATTTCAATTATTGTCTAAAATCTCTCGGAAGTAGGGATTTGGTCGGAGATCTGCCAGGTTATTCCATTCACCATCACGTCACTAGATTTATGAGAGAGTGTTGTTCCTGTTGTGTACCTCTGTGCTTAGTTGTTTAACTTTCAATAGCTAGCAATGCTCTTTACACTATTGACACATACTGTTGACATTTTTTTACAAACTGCTTGTCCTCAATTTGGGGGATAAAAGTTATGCGATTTATGCTTTTAGTCAGCAAACCCTCTCTGTCCTATAGGTGCTCGTTCTGTATCCATGTTGCATATTTTTGATGTCATTTATATGAGTGGTGGCTTGGATTTCTTTCCTGAAAGCTCTAATTTTGCAATCATATACTGTATGAGGTCTACCCATTGCATGGAATTACCTTTCACCATTTGAAAGATTCTCCAATCATATTTGCCATTGGGAAAATAGGCCAAGTGTCTGTCCTGGTCATTTGACCCTTGATACTGAATGGTGTCTGCATATTACATTCCTTCCAACTAAGCTGGTCTGTTTTTCTTTGTGATTTAATACATCAGAATGCAATGGAGTACTTCACGTTTGTTCTGGTCATGATTCAGCATGGCTGCACAAGCTTAGTGGCTTCAGTAGACAGACACCTAAAATGACATTCGCTGCTCCAAAGGTCCTAATTTCTTGCTATGAAAACATTCTGGTTTGTTTCAGATCCACAATGCTTGCACTCCCATATGGGACGACATTTGTCACAATTTTGCCTGTTCATACAATCCCCTACTCCTATCAATGCATCTTACGGATGTTCCTAACACTTCTTTTATTTGCAAACTTTCATATCCTCTTCCTCTTGACCAAGCCAATGATATTTATGGTAAAGTCAGCCTTTTATCCTTCCTCTATTTCCACCCAAAAATCATTTTTTTTTAAGTTGAGGCTTGTCACAAGGTTTCTGATAATTGTGTGACTTTTTCTTTTGCAGTTACTTATCAAATATTTGCCAGAAGTCCATACATTACAAAAATATCGATAGGCGCTCTGTGATTCACTGTGCTAGTAAGCTCTGCAAAAAAAAATCCAATCTTTCAGGCATGAGCTTACCCTGAAGTCCTTTCTTCTATCAGCTAACCCTTGTCCAAGTCCTCATTTCCTTCCTTACAGATTTAGTAATATCCTGACAATTGGTATTAAACGCCAGCCTTCTCCCTACTGGAATAATGGAGTCATTTTTGCCATTTGCTTTGGTAAGAGTAATGGTTGCTGAGTTTTTAGCTATGGAGAACTCATTGGGGGAGGAAAATCAGTCCTCTTTTTCCCGTTTCCCGACTCCCCCAGTCCTTGGTCCTGTTGTAGAGCTCTTGTACTTGGCCCGGTGACGCCACTGCAATTGATTAGCTTAAACAGGCTGTTGAGCGAGCTCTCCGTGAACTTCAGTATAATGTTGGCTATATGGTCTCTACCACTTGGAAGCTGAAGGTTAGTGTTTTTTAAATTCTGAAAATCTGTTCTGTCCTGTGAAATCAGTTACTGCATTTCTGGCTGCCTGTTCTTATTTCTTGTATTGTAAACAAAGTTTGATTCAAAACCATGCTCTGAGTAATTACCCACTCTGTCTTTGCCACAGCAAGTTGAACACATTCTTAAATGCCTTGATGGATCTGAATTTCTCAACTTTAAAAGCTTGTTATGAGAGTGGATTGATGATGTTAGCTTATTTATCTAAATGTTACCCCAGGGAATATTTAGCAGCTGGTACATGAATAGTTCAGGAAGTTTCAGTCTTTCTGTAGGTTTCTGTGACCCTCCCCTCTGACTCACCCCTTTAGCTAGTGCGTTACTGGTAAGCTATGTGACCAGGGAAATGGCAATGAATTAGATTAGAGCCTGCCATTGTTCCAGTGGCTTTGAACTAAGCAAATCTCACAGCTGCAGATCCTCTGGCAAGGAACTAAAATTTCATGTAATTTGACTAGTTTGGATTTTGTAGGTTTGAGTAATCTATATGGGTTTTCTCTCCTCTCATTTCAGATTTATCCATTCCCTCAGCAGCCCTTCTCTCGAAAGAGGCAGTAAATTAACAAAGAGGAACAGAGGAAAGTTATAGAATCATAGTTATACCGATGTACAGCACGGAAACAGACCCTTTGGTTCAACTCATCCATGCTGATCAAATATCCTAAATAAATCCTAGTCCCATTTGCCAGCATTTGGCCCATATCCCTTCAAACCCTTCCTATTCACAAACTCATCCAGATGCCCTTTTAAATATTGTAATTGTACCCACCTCTGCCACTTCCTCTGGCAGCTCATTTCATATACACACCACTGTCTGCGTGAAAAGGTTGCCCCTTAGATCCCTTTTAAATCTTTCCCCTCTCACCTTAAACCAGTGTCCTTTAGTTTTGGACTCCCCTACCCTGGTGAAAAGGCCATGGTTATTTTCCCTATCCATGCCCCTCATGATTTTATAAACCTCTACACGATCACCTCTCAGCTTCCAAAGCTCCAAGGAAGACAGCCCCAGCCTATTCAGCCTCTCCCTATAGCTTAAGCCCTCCAACCCTGGCAACATCCTTGTCAATCTTTTCAGAGCCCTTTCAAGTTTCGCAACATCCTTCCTATAGCAGGGGGACCAGAATTGAATACAGTATTCCAAAAATGGCCTCACCAATGTCCTGTACAGCCACAACAATGACCTCCCAACTCCTGTACCCAAGGCACTGACCCATAAAGGCAAGCGTAGCAAATGCCTTTTTCGCTATCCTGTCTACCTGCAAGTCCACTTTCAAGGAACTATGAACTTGCACTCCAAGGTCTCTTTATTCAACAACACACCCCAGGACCTTACCAGTAGGTGTATAAGTCCTGCTCTGTCTGTCTTTCCAGAATGCAAAACCTCGCATTTATCTAAATTGAACTCCATCTGCCACTCCTTAGCCCGTTGGCCCATCTGATCAAGGCCCCGTTGTACTCTGCAATGACCTTCTTTGCACGATATCGTAACATCGTGCATTATTTCAGCATGTTCACAAGCATGATGTTGGCTTATGCTCATCAACATTCTGCTTTGTACTGTTGTAGTGCAGAATAAAACTGGAGCAGAGTGCCTGATGATTGAACTGTAGTTCAAATACTTAGTGAAATGTTGCCATCATTCCGCGTCTTGTTAGGAATTCCCTGAATTTCTGATTTTAAGCAGTGCCTAGGATTGGAGCTAACTTCTAATACTTTTAAACCTCACATGATCCCTGTGAACATGCTGAAATAAGGCAGGATGTTGCTGTAATATGCTGATGTCTGTGGAACTGTATGTGTTATGCCCTGTTCTCTTGTGTTTCGCGCTCATGCTGAACCTGTAATGTAGATTTTCTCTGAAATGTATAAGATGCACCTGTAGTACTAGCATAGGGCATAGCAGTGTAACTGCTGCTGTTTTAGAATTGGTTTATCCGAAGTGCCAAGTGTCACTCATACTCCAGTGTACAAGTTTGATTTTTTTCCTCTCTTTCAGTGGTCTGGCAGTTTTCAAAGTCACAATTTTTGTGTTCTGCTGAAGTGCTATTCCTCAAATAACCAAACTGGTGCATTTCTGAACTTTCATTTCAAATCTTCTTTGGAGTTTGTACTTCCAACTTCTAGATTGCTGGTTAGGTGGCTTTGTGAACATCTTGGTTAAGAGATTGTATAAAATCCATTTACCTGCTATAGTAGCTGCTTTAGATAACGCTGTTCTTTTGTGTGCTATAACCCCATACTTTCAAAGTCGGGGTGAAAGTCAGATAGCTAACTGCATTGAGGTCTGTTAATGAACCAAAATCTTCAGGGCCCCAGTCAAAGTCTGTGAATGATGGGTTAAAGGATACCCTTTTGAGGTGCAACCATTGGCCTGACTATCACAGAAAAGGAGAAACATCATTTGTCTGGAGGTCTGATCCTGACAATTTAAACATTCGTTGTTTGATTTTGGAATTGTACATATGGTGAGTTTCAGATTAGACTGTGTGCTGTGAAACTTGAAGGGCTGACTAACCCTCCAGAACTGCCTGGTCTCATGAACAATCAGTTCCAAAGCTCCAACTAGGCCCTGCAAATCATTTCTATTTAACACTGCTTCTGATTCTGCTTAACGCACATATTCGTCCTCTTTTACTTGCATGGGCTTAGAAGATTATAAGGGCTGTTCTTCCTGTTACCTCGTTAGTCGATCAATCAAAAGGAAAGCTGTTAGGTTGAGCAACTAGAGGAGCGTGCTGACTTTACTGGAGGCATTGATTTCAGATTTGGCAAGGTAAGGAGGCTCTTGTGGTGTGCACCTGAGCTGCTCATGCAGGCAGAAATATTTGGGCTCCCCCGGCCAATCTGTGCAGGGTGCCGACAGCTGTTATCACTCTGCGAACTGTATCGGCGCATGGAGCACTGATTTCAACAGAATCCGGGTAAAGAGGAATACAGTGAGGTTGTCTATTTTGTGACTGAGTACTGAATCACCTACAAGATCCCAATCCCTGTTCATGACCGCAAGCGCCAAGTCTCAAAGAAGCTCTTTTGTGCAAATGACTCTGAAATCCGATATCTTGTTAGTCGCCTGTAAGATTTTTATGAAACAAGTGACTGTTGTGCAGCAGGAATGATTGCATTCTTGTTACTTACTTTGTGACAGGGGATGGGATAATGAAGCAAACACTTGACGAAAATGAAGAACTTGATGTATTTGCTGCTGAAAATGGAGTAGCAGGCCTGGATTTTGAAAAAAAATTTCTAATTGGGATTTTAAGAACTCAGAATTTTACATTATTTAAATTTAAGCAATTAAAAAGGGTTACTAAATGCAAGATTTAAGTTGCCACGAGCCCTTTGTGAATCTGCCACTCATTGATGCCCTTGCATCCAATTGTTTAGGTCCTACATCCTAGAATTTATCTGTACTTTAAATCTACCTATAACTAATATCTCCATTTGCCCCACTAATTTCTGAAGCACTATTTTTATATGTTAAAGGTAGTATATAGCTGTGTATGTAACTCGTCTGCTGCATTATAACTGGCCCAAAAAGAGACTTGTGTGTTGTTCCTAAGTTTAAACAATTGGACGTATCTATGGCAATGATGCAGTCTGGGCGTTTGTAGAATCAGTTTTTACAGTATGCGGAGGTCCTTCTGTCCATGTCTGCCTCTCAATGGACAATCTCTCTTCAATTCAGCCTCGGCATTGTCAACACACGCCTTTCCACCGTATCAGCAATTTAACTACTTTTTGAGTTGCAGATTACTTCTACGAGGTTAATCAATGCTTTGATTTAAAGAAAATTTTATTTTCAGATCCCTCTGTTGCATTATCCTTTTCTAATCAGTAATCTCTTCCAGACCCAGAAGCTATTGAGCTTTAATCGCTTTTTTGGTGGCCAAACCTTCAGCTACCTGACCCCGGTGCTCTGGAATTCTCGCCTAAGCTCCCTACCCCACAAAACCTAATTCATTGCCCAGGATATTGGTCATCTGCTCCAGTATCATCTTTAAATGGCTCTGTCAAGCTTGCTTTCATAATACTCCAAGTACTTTGGGAGATATCATTTTACATTAACAGTGATAGAAATGAAAGTTGCCGAAAGAAATTTGGATGATATGGTATTAACCCTTTTCACTTGCATAGTCCTATACAGCAATGTGAAGATGATGTTTTGAGAGTATGGTATTATCTTGCTTTGTAATTTGCATCACATTACATTTCCTTGTTTGTGTACCTGGGCTGTTGTGTGGAACTTGAGCAACAAGGAACCCAGTTGAGTTGGCATAAACGGTGACTTACTACAAGAGTGTGAGCACCTTGCTTTGGTCCTCTAGTTGCTCTCTTAGCATATATAGCTAGCAAGTCTCGAATGAACACACTTCTCAAACATTCATGCAGTTATGGGGTCTCCACTAATGTGCTTATACTTCGCGTTGGTATGCTGGAATGCAGCAGTGGGGAAAATTTAGCAAAGCATGAGGGTTAAAAACATAGCCAGCAATGGGTGTTTTAAGTTGTATTGTATCTGAGGATGCGTATGTGGTATAACCAGTAATGGTTGCAGGTTATTCCTCAACTGTTAGCCATGCAAAATGATTGAGCGCCATATATAGAAATCACACTGACGTCAAAGTGTGTCAGCTTGGTGTATCATTTCTCCATGGACAGGAAAGAGGTGACTCTGTGCAGGCAATTGGAAGGACCAGCTGTCACCTAGCACTCTTTCTCCGCGTTGAACATCTGATCACAGGGGAAGTTACAAGAGATTAATTTCAGTGAAGCTACAGGGGTAAGAATTGGACCAAACGGCTTTGCTGTTCTGCAGCTGACAGCGAAATAATACTTCAGGAGAAAGAAACTGTTCAAATTCTGACGTTTAATGTATAAAATATCGGCGTGCACTTTATGGGCAGTGTTTCTTCTGCACCGATGACCTCTTTAAAAATGAAGTTGTAAGTACACTGCATGACTCATTTTAAAGGAAGGATTTGAAAGTTCAGGATAGTTGCATAGAATTTCCCCCAAACCGCCCTGTTCCTTCATTCCAAACTCTGACACCAACTCCGTGCTCCCTTTCAAATTCTTAAATGACTCACTTAAACCCATTTTCCTGATGAATGTGCCCTAAAATTGTGGAACAGCGGTGACTCCATGTTGCCTATGTTTTGGAGTCACATCTGCAATACTTTGTAAACAATAGTGAGCAGAAGCATACAAGTGCCATTTGAAACTATATATCCTGCCACCATAAAGCCTTTAACTGGCTAGCAATGCGTAGGGAGCGCTGTTAGGACACCGTGGGCAAAGGAAAGTGGGAGTCCCTATTGCTTGTGGCGACTGAAGCACATTGTGGTTGTGTAAAATGTTATGTTTTTCATGCTTTGTGTTTGACCTGATTTCTGCCTTACAACAGTGACTACACTTCAGAAATGCTGAGTGCTTTTGACGTGTCTAGTTGTGGAAAGTTCCATACAAGTGTAAATCTGTTGTCTTGATTTGCTCAGTAATTGGGTAGCATTTATACAAGTTTAATGGTCTAGTTTCTCATCACTTTTTTTTTAAACTTCCCTCCACTGAGTTTCCACTGAGTTTTCATTGATTATGTAGGCTGCTGTTCTCAGCCCAGGAATTCAAGTAACACAGAGCCGTGGTAACTTTGCAGGCCCATGTAAACCGAGTAGTGGGATTTGGCGTTTGTTTGTTTAGCCGGATTTGTTGTGGATGAGATTTTAATTGTTTGTCAGAGCACACTGTTGGTCTGTTTGTGGTTGTATAATTGCTGACTACTTTGACATCAAGTGTTTGAAATTGTTCAAGATTAGTTTTATTTACTGTGAAACTGTTCACAACCTTTTGAAAGTCAGTTCCTTTCGTCATTTAGAAATTAAATTTCTTCAGATGGGTGGATTGAATAATAGATTGCATACATCTCCTTTCTCATCTTAGAATTTTATGGAGTAAGCTTTTGTATTTTTGCCTCACTCACTATATAAGCTAGCTTTTGATGTTCAGGTGTCATGGTAGCATTTGCGAAACTTAATTGGGTGGTCCAAGCTGGCATAATTTGTCACAAGTTCAAGGGATTTCCAGCAAGCCATAAAATGTGAAGTGTATTGTAACTTCATGCCTATTCTCTGAGTATACACAGGGAAGGACAGGCGTGTGAAGTGCGTTGGTTTGTTTTATAAATCCAATTTTATGGTGTTACTTAATGTTGCGATGTGCAGATGGAGATAGGACAAGTCAAGAGAGTGGATCACATTCTTAACTGACTTTGCCCTTTTCTTGAGTGGGGGAGGGAAGAAGACATGTGACCACAAAGAATATAATACTGACATTTACTTGAGGATTGCATAGGGAAGAATGACCCAATGCTGAAAACTGAATTTTAAATAGAATTGAAACTGGAGTCTTTGCACCCCTTGCTGAGTCTAAACATCCACCATTGTCAAACTGAACTTAGTCTGACACCCGTCCCCAACTTTTTTCTTGTACTGTTTCCGCAGTTCAGATCCAGTGAATCACTGATGCAAAGCTTTAGGACCCTTCTTTAAAATTCTCTCTTCCAAATACTGATTAGGTATTGTTCAAATTGTTGCATTGTCTTTACCTGGATGCCAAGCTGACTAAATAGTGGCTTTGAAGCTTCCACTGTTTTGAGGTGAAAAATGAGTACCTAGGGACTTGTTTGCAAGCAACACAGGGTATTGTCTGGTTTGAGGAGCTAATCATCTCAATCTGGTGATCTTCCTTTTGTTTCTCATTGCTAAGTTTTACAGCTTCCTTTTTAAAAATCAAAATTTAAAAGGTTTTTTTGGTCATATGTAGGGGAATCTAACTGCTTTCTCCTCCTTACTTTGTATTTCCAACCTACCACAGCTTATCTGTTTCTCAGTGGGTGGCTGTATTTGACACTAGATCAGCTGTTGGACAGAAGTGGAAAGTGTTCCCTTTTTAAATGGCTGTGTAGTTTTGGAGGTTTGTGCCAAAGAAAGTTTTGAAAATTTTGAAAGTTCAGATTGAGATTTGGGCACAAGACAGGAGGGATCCGGTGGGTGAGTGGAGTTAGAAGTAGAGGATCAGTTATGGTTATTGAATGGCAGAACAGGCTTGATGAGCTGACTCTCATTTGTTTTAATTTAATGTTCAGTTCTGTCCCATTCTGAGAGCATTTTTTTTTTTTTAACAGCAGGGAATTGAGTTCCTTCTGCATTATGGCAAAGTTGCCTGGGAGCAGTTCATCATTGGATTGAGATCATGGCTGATCTGTTTTTGTTGGTTGCACTGTGCTATCTTTTTTCCTTGTCTGTCTCCATAACACTACTGCCTTGACTATTACAATCTATTCAACTCCTCCATGAATAAATTCAGTGGCCTAGCCTGCACTGCTGCTTGGGGAAGAGAATCCTATGGATTAATGACCCTCTGAGAGAACCACTGTGGCCATCCATTTAAGATGGAGACACTTTCTCCCCACCCCCCCGCCCAAAAAAGAAGTCCCTTGTTCCAGATTCATTTTCATAGGGAAGCATGCTCGGAATCCACCGAATCAAATCTCCTTAGGAATTTGTCTTATGATCCCCTCTTTCTATTCCTTTTCTCCCCAACCTCCATTCTTTACTCGTGAGGATTTAATAACCTGCTCAACTTTTTTTCATAAGAAAGCCCTTTGTCCCAGAAATAAGTTGTGAATCTTGTCTGATCTGCTTTTTGACCAAGAAGCTTTTTCCTGTGAACTTGCAGTCACTCTTCATTCTAGCATGGTGCAATGACAGGACTTGACACTTACAGGGGTTAGACCATTCTGCTGTTTGGATTTTTCCTGGTCCTGGCGACTGATTTTTTTTAATGGCTGTAGGTGCAGAAGCTTCCATGTTTTACAAATGGGATCCAACCTGCTCCAATGTAACACTGACATGAGAGTATAGTCAAGGGTCCCCTGAGCAGCACAATCTTGTTGGTCAAGCTTCAAGGGTTATAAGCAACTCCATTTTTGGAGTAAGTGAGGTAATATATTTGGGCGGTTGCTTTACCCAAAACACGAACTAGGTAGTGTCTCCCACCCATCCTCCTCCTCTAACCAAAAAAAAAGGTTCTGAGCGCTGATTTGGTAAGGCTACTAGTATTTTTTTTTAAAATTTGTCTGTTTGGGAATTCAGAACAGTGGGAATGGATGTTAGGGCAGTTGTATGCTCCTCCTGTAGAATGTGGGAGGTAAGGGTCACCACTAGTGTCCCCACTGACTTCATCTGCAGGAAGTGCACCCAACTCCAGCTCCTCGGAAACCGCGTTAGGGAACTGGAGCTGGAGCTGGATGAACTTCGGATCATTCGGGAGGCTGAGGGGGTAATTGAGAGGAGTTACGGGGAGGTAGTCACACCTCAGGTACAGGAAGAAAGTAGATGGGGTACAGTCAGGGGACGGAAAGGGAACAGGCAGACAGTGCAGGGATCCCCTGTGGCCGTTCCCCTCAAAAACAAGTATACCGTTTTGGATACTGTTGGGGGGGAGGCGGAATGACTTACCGGGGTAAGCCATGGGGTACAGGTCTCTGGCACAGAGTCTGTCCCTGTTGCTCAGAAGGGAAGGGCGGAGAGGAGGAGAGCATTAGTCATTGGTTAGGGGGACAGATAGGAGATTCTGTGGGAACGAGAGAGACTCGCGGTTGGTGTGTTGCCTCCCAGGTGCCAGGGTCCGTGATGTCTCGGATCGTGTTTTCGGGATCCTTGAGGGGGAGCAGCCCCGAGTCGTGGTCCACATAGGCACCAACGACATAGGTAGGAAAAGGGATGGGGACGTAAGGCAGAAATTGAAGGAGCTAGGGTGGAAGCGTAGAGCTAGAACAAACAGTTGTTATCTCTGGTTTGTTACCCGTGCCACGTGCTAGCGAGCCGAGGAATAGGGAGAGAGAGCAGTTGAACACGTGGCTACAGGGATGGTGCAGGAGGGAGGGATTCAGACACCTGGATAATTGGGGCTCATTCTGGGGTAGGTGGGACCTCTACAAACGGGATGGTCTGCACCTGAACCAGAGGGGTACCAATATCCTGGGGGGGAAATTTGCTAATGCTCTTCGGGAGGGTTTAAACTAATTCAACAGGGGGGTGGGAACCTGAATTGTAGCTCCAGTGTACAGGAGGTTGAAAGTAGTGAGGTCATTAAATAAGGTTTCAAGGTCGCAGGAGTGTACCGGCAGGCAGGAAGGTGGTTTGAAGTGTGTCTGCTTCAATGCCAGGAGCATCCGGAATAAGGTGGGTGAACTTCCAGCATGGGTTGGTACCTGGGACTTCGATGTTGTGGCCATTTCAGAGACATGGATAGAGCAGGGACAGAAATGGTTGTTGCAGGTTCTGGGGTTTAGATGTTTCAGTAAGATCAGGGAAGGTGGTAAAAGAGGGGGAGGTGTGGCATTGTTAGTGAAGGACAGTATTACGGTGGCAGAAAGGACATTTGATGACAACTCGTCTACTGAGGTAGTATGGGCTGAGGTTAGAACCAGGAAAGGAGAGGTCACCCTGTTGGGAGTTTTTTATAGGCCTCCGAAAAGTTCCAGAGATGTAGAGGAAAAGATTGCAAAGATGATTCTGGATAGGAGCAAAAGTAACAGGGTAGTTGTTATGGGGGACTTTAACTTTCCAAATATTGACTGGAAACGCTATAGTTCGAGTACTTCAGATGGGTCAGTTTTTGTCCAATGTGTGCAGGAGGGTTTCCTGACACAGTATGTAGATAGGCCAACAAGAGGCGAGGCCACATTGGATTTGGTACTGGGTAATGAACCAGGCCAGGTGTTAGATTTGGAGGTAGGTGAGCACTTTGGTGATAGTGACCACAATTCGGTTACGTTTACTTTAGCGATGGAAAGGGATCGGTATATACCGCAGGGCAAGAGTTATAGCTGGGGGAAAGGCAATTATGAGGCGATGAGGCAAGATTTAGGATGCATAGGATGGAGAAGGAAACTGCAGGGGCTGGGCACAATTGAAATGTGGAGCTTGTTCAAGGAAGAGCTACTGCGTGTCCTTGAAAAGTATGTACCTGTCAGGCAGGGAGGAAGTGGTCGAGCGAGGGAACCGTGGTTTACTAAAGAAGTTGAATCTCTTGTCAAGAGGAAGAAGGAGGCTTATGTAGAGATGAGGCGTGAAGGCTCAGTGAGGGCGCTTGAGAGTTACAAGTTAGCCAGGAAGGACCTAAAGAGAGAGCTAAGAAGAGCCAGGAGGGGACGTGAGAAGTCTTTAGCAGGTAGGATCAAGGAAAACCCTAAAGCTTTCTATAGGTATGTCAGGAATAAAAGAATGACTAGAGTAAGATTGGGGCCGGTCAAGGACAGTAGTGGGAAGTTGTGCGTGGAGTCCGAAGAGATAGGAGAGGTGTTAAATGAATATTTTTCGTCAGTATTCACACAGGAAAAAGACAATGTTGTCGAGGAGAATACTGAGATACAGTCTATTAGACTAGACGGGATTGAGGTTCATAAGGAGGAGGTGTTAGCAATTCTGGAAGGTGTGACAATAGATAAGTCCCCTGGGCCGGATGGGATTTATCCTCGGATTCTCTGGGAAGCTAGAGAGGAGATTGCAAAGCCTTTGGCTTTGATCTTTATGTCGTCATTGACTTCAGGAATAGTGCCAGAAGACTGGAGACTAGCAAATGTTGTCCCCTTGTTCAAGAAGGGGAGTAGAGACAACCCTGGTAATTATAGACCAGTGAGCCTTACTTCGGTTGTGGGTAAAGTGTTGGAAAGGATTATAAGAGAGAGGATTTATAATCATCTAGAAAGGAATAATTTGATTAGGGATAGTCAACGCGGTTTTGTGAAGGGTAGGTCGTGTCTCACAAACCTTATTGAGTTCTTCGAGAAGGTGACCAAACAGGTGGATGAGGGTAAAGTGGTTGATGTGGTGTATATGGATTTCAGTAAAGCATTTGATAAGGTTCCCCATGGTAGGCTATTGCAGAAAATACGGAGGCATGGGATTGAGGGTGATTTAGCGGTTTGGATCAGAAATTGGCTAGCTGTAAGAAGACAGAGGGTGGTGGTTGATGGGAAATGTTCATCCTGGAGTTCAGTTACTCGTGGTGTACCTCAAGGATCTGTTTTGGGGCCACTGCTGTTTGTCATTTTTATAAATGACCTGGATGAGGGCGTAGAAGGATGGGTTAGTAAATTTGCGGATGACACCAAAGTTGGTGGAGTTGTGGATAGTGCGGAAGGATGTTGCAGGTTACAGAGGGACATAGATAAGCTGCAGAGCTGGGCTGAGAGGTGGCAAATGGAGTTTAATGCGGAAAAGTGTGAGGTGATTCACTTTGGAAGGAGTAACAGGAATACAGAGTACTGGGCTAATGGTAAGATTCTTGGTAGTGTGGATGAGCAGAAAGATCTCGGTGTCCATGTGCATAGATCACTGAAAGTTGCCACCCAGGTTGATAGCGTTGTTAAGAAGGCGTACAGTATGTTAGGTTTTATTGGTAGAGGGATTGAGTTTCGGAGCCATGAGGTCATGTTGCAGCTGTACAAAACTCTGGTGCGGCTGCACTTGGAGTATTGCGTACAGTTCTGGTCACCGCATTATAGGAAGGATGTGGAAGCATTGGAAAAGGTGCAGAGGAGATTTACCAGGATGTTGCCTGGTATGGAGGGAAGGTCTTATGAGGAAAGGCTGAGGGTCTTGAGGCTGTTTTCGTTAGAGAGAAGAAGGTTAAGAGGTGACTTGATAGAGACATACAAGATGATCAGAGGATTAGATAGGGTGGACAGTGGGAGCCTTTTTCCTCGGATGGTGATGGCTAGCACGAGGGGATGTAGCTTTAAATTGAGGGGTGATAGATATAGGACAGATGTCAGAGGTAGGTTCTTTACTCGGAGAGTAGTAAGGGTGTGGAATGCCCTGCCTGCAAAAATAGTAGACTCGCCCACTTTAAGGGCATTTAAATGGTCATTGGATAAACATATGGATGATAATGGAATAGTTTAGGTTAGATGGGCTTCAGATTGGTTTCACAGGTCGGCGCAACATCGAGGGCCGAAGGGCCTGTACTGCGCTGTAATGTTCTATGTTACAGTGGGAAGGATTATATCCAAGTTTCATGCCCACATAGTTAGAATTTTTCCACGAAACGTACCTTAATAGAAAATGACACGCTGAGATGAATTTCCAAAAACTCTTCCTCCAGTGCGTTGGATGAGGTTGGGAACTGAAGCCGCTATCTCTTAAAATATGCACGGGAGCTGTAGTACTTGTCAGAAAGATGGATATGATTGCCTTACGCAGTCTTGACCGTGGTTTACCGCGTACATGCTTGAAACATCCCACCTTCGTATATTGTAGGATTTTCTTTTATTAAGAGTGCTTTGTATGTAGGATTTAATAGTGATAGGTTGGTGAATGTCCTGTGATGCAGTCCGTCCCTACTAAACATCAAATGTAATCTTTTTGTACGTGCTAGGCAAATTGTGATCAAGTGCTCAAGATTTGAAAGTTTGGGTAGTATGTTTGACAGGCCTGTGTTACATTGTTCTGCATACTCATTCTCGTTCTGAACTGTCCATTTCACAACTGCATTCACTAGAAGCCCTGTTGGCTCAGCCTCTATTTTGATGGTTGACAAATTCTTGGTAAGGCTTCTGCTACAGTGGGGCAATTCTATACAGTTTTCTGAATGACAGTTTTTCCTAAAATAAAGACAATCACTTCCTCTGGCTGGTCCAAAGCCTGACATGCCAGTAGGTTGCTTTTGAGTGCAGTCTCTTTCATATGAGTAAACACGAATGCAAACAAATATAAGGGGCTTAAATTGTTTTGGTTCTGTCAATTCAAGGAAGAATATTGCCCAGGGCAGTAGAAGAACTCTGTTCCACAAGATGGATTAAGAAGGCATTTAGCAAACTTGCCTTTGCTCACTCCTTTTGAGTAAAGGAGTTGGGATGTCATGTTGAGGTTGTACAGGGCGTTGGTGAAGCCTCTGCTGGAGTACTGTGTCCAGTTCTGGTCACCCAGTTATGGGAAGGATATTATTAAGCTGTTGAGGATTCAGAATAGATTTACGCAGAATGTTGCCAGGAATTTGCGGGGGGTGGAGGGGAAGGTGTTTGAGTTATAAGGAGAGGCTGGATAGGCTGGGACTTTATTCACTGGAGTGTAGGAGGTTGAGGTTTTTAAAATTTGAGTATAGATAAGGTGAATGGCAGGTGTCTTTTCCCTAGGGTTGAGGATTTCAGGACGGGGGCATAGTTATAAAGAGAGAGGAGAAAGATTTTAAAAAAAGACATGGCAAATTTTTTTAAGAGTGGTTTGTATGTGGAATGAGCTTCCTCTGGAAGTGGTAGGTGCAGGTACAGTTACAATGTTTTAAAAGACATTTGATAAGTACATGAATGAGAAATATTTGGAAAGATATGGGCCAAGTGCAGGCAGGTGGGACTAGTTTAGTTTGGGATTATGGCCATCGTGGGCTGCTTGGACCGAAAGGTCTGTTTCTGTGCTGTCTGACTTTGTGACTAAGATCACTGCCTCACATCTAATTTGATTAATAGCACTGCATGTAACCTTTCTGACCATAGTCTCTGCAGATTCTGAATAAATTTTTGACAGTTCCTTATTTCTGTTAATGCATTCAATTTATCCCGTTCTAATTCAGTATTTTCTAGGATCTCAAAACTATGGACTCTCATCAATTTGGTGGAATGACTCCGGGACTACGGGGGTTAAATTTTGAGGAATGGCTATACCAGCTAGGATTGTGTTCTCTGGAATTTCAAACATTGCATAATTTTGGCAAAGTTTTCTTTTAAAAGATGTTTTAAAGGAAGTAGACAGCGAATGTCAAGAGAAGCTGTTTGCAGTAGTTGGAGACTGGGACTAGGGAAACATGGTCCAAAATCTGCAGCTAGACTCTCAGGAATGAAATTAGGAAATTGTCATGTGCAAAGGATGGCAGAAGTTTACAATTCTTCCCCTCAATTGTCAGTTGAAGTTAGATCAGTTAATTTTTAAAAGTAGGAGCTTGGTAACATTTTTGGGTAACACAATTGAAAGGATATGAGGTGAAGATTGATACATGTGGGTCACTGATTCATGACCTCAAGTGAGGGTAAAGGGTCTTAAACAACTTCCTGTTAATTCTTAAATTTACTTATTTTCCTTCAATTTGCTTTATGTACCCAATTTCTCCACTCCCAATCTGTTCCTTTTTTTGTCCTCCATTCTGAGCATTGATCAGTTTTTCTTTTAAAAAAGACAGCTAGTTCTTACTGAAGGTTATTTGCCTGTCCTAGATATTTAAAGCGCACTTCCTTTCTGTTGCAGTACAGCATGGTTTTTTTTCCTGCAGAAGTGTTCAGGAGTTTGCTTTTGTTCCATCATATCTGTATGAATGAGTTTTCTGCAAGAGTGGAACAGGTTTAACAATGGCCGTGTCCTTCTTGCAAGAAGAAAATCTGCCTGTTTAAATGCTGCCAAACACATCTTTGATCTGTAATTTAAAAAGAAATTTGCAATTGCTGCACTGTTTTGGGGTCATGTTACATGAAATTTTTAGAACTGCAGTGCATTCCTGGATTACATAGCTGTTTTTAGTCAGTTTTCAGTGCCTTCATTCTCCCTATTACAGTGAGCATAGTTCTGTAATTCATCAATCTCTCTCTTTCCTGCATGAAAGCACCCAGTGTCTGTTCATCCCCTGTGGAATCTGTGGGCAACTTGCTGGCCTGAGCAATTACTATAATATCCTGGTAAGGTCACTCTTACCAAGTCCCTTTTTGAATGAAACTTGATGTTTTGTGCAGCTGTGGAAATACATTTTTTTGGTGAAAGTCTTCTGTCTAAGCTTTGTAGATATGAAATTGTTCACGCTTAATGGGCTATATTAAGACTCTTCTCAGTCCATCCTTCCTCCTAACTGCTGAAATGGATTTGCTCTGCTGTCTTGCCTCTTTGTTTTATAAATCGTAGAAATCATAAGTTGTAGGTTTTTAAAAATGGAAAATCGTTATTATTGTTACTTGTTAAGCCAGCGTTCAATGTCACCAAATTACAACACAGTGCTTTGTCACTAGAATTTGTTATGAAAATTTTTCCTTTTTTCTTCTCTCCACCCCTCCCCAATGTCCCAAATCCATTGTTCAGATCTTCTAGTGTCTTAGCAACTAATTAAACCTGTTAATGAAATGCAGTATTCAAATTGCATTCAAGAGGCAAGCACATTTGATAGTGAAGTTATTCATTTGGAAGTGAAAATACTGTCCTGTCAGTGAAAATCTTATCAGTTTTAACCTTCTGGTGCACTGCAACACTGCAGAACCATTCTGCTCTGTTGCAAATGAGTTCGATATAAATGTGATCAATTGCCAAGCTGAATCAGGTTTTAAGAATAAATTAATTAAAATAAAAGTAGTGCTCTTGTCAATTTAAAAGTGCATGAGCCAGGTCTTGGAAGTGAGTCATGACTCACCTGTGCGCTTATACCAGTGTGCAACCAGTTTAGCTGTGAAGCAGCTGTGCAATGAATGTACATGAACAGACTGGCCTTTTTTTTTTATCATGGCATTGAGATGACTGCAAGTAATTGTTCCTCTTGGTCTCCGACTAACACCGTGGCACATCTTAAGTAACATTTGAACATAAATTTTGTTCTTGATTTCATGGCTGTTGACTACATGATGCCTGGACATGGCACAGGAATAATTTTACATGAACTCTCCTCTTCAAATTGAAGAATTTTGTTTTGATTTAATGCCTGTAGTTCTTACATTTAGCCCCTTCCCAAAAACACAAATTTGCTGTGACCAAGCGTAACCCCAAGATCCTCTACAGTCCAATAAAATCAAAAATTGATGTGGGAGAAGTGGATTCTGGTTTGTGGACTACTGGTACCAGCACTGAGGAAAGTGAAGACTATACCACTGGAACGGTGTACATCTGAAGCTGTTGGGGCCAGAGTCCTTGTGAACCATATAACTCTCTCTACTTCTGTGGAGAGTTTTATTCTAAATAATGAGGGTAAGGGGTCAAAGATGCAATCTGTCAAAGATTAGAGATAAGGTAAAAGAGGTAATGGTTAAAGTAGAAATAATCAGGTTCATCGAGCAAGAGGTACTTATTGCGATGAGAGTCAGAAAATGGAAGGCCAGAACCTACAAAGCCTTTTAACAAAAACAAATCTGAAGGCTCTGTATTTGAATATGTAATATGCATCACAAAGTAAAAGTAATTGGCAGTGCACAATCTGATAACCATTATAGTGACATGGTTGCAGGATGAGGCAGATTGGGTCCTGAATACTGAGGTATCACATTGAAGAAGAGGAGGAAGCGAGATAGAGATGAAACGGCAGCACTATCAAAGATGGCATTTGCATAATAGTTGATGACCTTGGCTCAAATTATGGAATCGGTTTGGGTGTAGATGAGGAATAAGAGAAAGAAGTTACCAATAGAAGTGGTCTATAGGTCACTTAACAGTAGCCACAGTGTGGGACAAAACATGAAGAAATATTGAATGCTTGTGAAACAAGGATTTTGATTGTTCATGGGGGACTTCAATCTACACAAACTGGAAAAATCAAATTGGCAGCAGTAGTCTGGACGAGGAGTTCACAGAATGCTATTTGAGAGTGTTTCTCAGCAGCATGTTTGGAAATTTTTTTGAATTTTACATCCAGTTTTAAAGCATGAAGTCTGGGGGTGAGACTCTTACTTGAAACTTAAATAAGGGCAGCTGTGTAGTCATGAAAACTGAGCTCGCTGAAGCGAACTGGCATGCCAGGCAAAAGTTTAGATCAGTAGAGACATAGTGGTAGACATTTCGGGCAATATATCAGAAAACACAGAATAAGTACAATACTATTCTTAAAAAATCTCTAAAGGGATGACCCACCAGCCATGGTGGTCTAAAGTTGAGAGAAATATCCTATTTAAGGAAAAAGCATATGTCTCTATAAATGAGTAGTAGGTCAGCTGATTAGTCCGAATATAAAGAATGACCATGCCAAAATGTGCGTCAGGAGAAGGAAATTAAGTTTTCAGAGAGAACTAGCTAAAAATGTAAAAGCAGATAGCAAGTGTCTTTACAGGTGTCTAAAAAGGAAAAGAGCATGTAAAGTGAGCATTGGTCCTAGAGTATGAATAGGGAGCTAACAGTAGGTAATAAAAAAATGGCTCTGTCTCCACTACAGAAGATGTAGTAATACTGTAAATCAGGATGTGGAAAGGAGAAGGAAACTTGATGAAATGGCAATTTGAAAGAAATGGCACTAAACAAATTGGCGCTGCTGGTTGTCAACTTTCTGGGTCCAGACAAGAGGTTATTCTTGAGGTAGTTGATGCATTGGTGTTAACTGTCCAAAATTCCCTAGATTCTGGAAAGGTGCCAATATGACCATTTTCTCAGAAAAGGAGGGAGGGAGGGAGAATGACAGAAAATGGGAAACTAATGGTCAGTTAGCTTGGCATCTGTTGTGGGGAAGGTACTAGAATTGATCCTTCAGCAGCTCATTTACAAAAATTCAAAGTTTATTGGAGAGTCATCGTGGTTCTGACAATTGAGTTCTTTTGAAGGAGTACTGTACACTGTAGATATTAGGAAGCCGATGCTGTATTTTGGTGTACTTGGATTTCCAGGAAGTGTTTGACAAGGTGCCACAATGTCTTTATTGTGGAAAATGAAAGCTCTGGTATAGTGGGTAATATTAGTATGGGTAGAGGATTGGCTGACTGGCAAAAAAACATTGTGTAAATGGGTCTGTGGTTAGCAGGATGTGATGAGTAAAGTGTCTAGGGTCTGAGTTGGAGCCTCGGGTTTTTACAATTCATGCCACTAACTTAGCTGAGAAGAATTTAGGTATGGTGCCTAAATTTTCTGACTACACTAAGATAGGTAGGAATGAATGCTGTGAAGATGACAGGATGTTGCAGGTGGATTTTGATAGCTTAAGTGAGTGGACAAACAGCTGACAGTGCGTGGAAAATGTGAAGTCCTTCACTAAGGCAGGAATAATTTAAAAATCAGTATTAGTTTAAATGAAGAATGACTCCATAATTTTGAGATAGAAAGTGACGTGGGTGCTTTAGTGCATGAGTCACAGTTTTAAAATGCAGGTACAGCAAGTAATCAAGAAAGCTAATGGGATAGTCTCCTTTATTAAAAGAGGATTCGAATGTAACATCTCCCTTTTATGCTTGTTATATAGAGCATTGGTGTGACCATATCTCTCATTGTACAGTTTTGGTCTCCTTACTTAATGGATGTAAATGCATTGGAGGTAGGCTAGAATGAGTGGGTTGTCTTGAAAATAGTTTGGAGAGACTAGGCTTCCTTTATCATTCGAGACCCACTCGAGTGCGAGGTGACTTGATTTAAGTGTGTGGAATAATGAATGTTTTTGACAAGGTGGAAAGGATGTTTCCTCAGCTGGATCAGCCAGAACAAGGGGCATAGTTTAAAAATGAGGAGTCCCTTTTCAGGACAGAAATTTTTGCTGGTTGTGCAACGTTGGAGCTCTCTACCTCCGAAGGCACTGGAGACAAGGTCAGTAATTATTTTTAAGACAAACGTATGGATTCTTAAGCGTGGACATCTAAAGTTATTGAGGGTAAATGTAGAATATGAAATTTGAAAAGCAAAGAGATCAGCCATGATCTTGTTGAATGGTAGTGTAGGCTTAAAAGGGCTGAATGGTCTTTCTGTGTACTCCTTTTTAGTGGGTAGTTTTCCATTTTAAGTTAGATCTCAGTATTGTAGCTTTGCAGGAATGGCTTAACTAGGAGTATAGCTGGTTCCGCAGCATCTCTGCCCACCTGGAAACTGTCAAGTAGCCCGTATTCACTGTGCTGAGTTGTTTCTTGCTAGCACACAGGGTGGATCAAACTGGCCCACAGCTGACTATGATGCCGTCACCCTTGAAGATGGCCAATGTGGGTAATCCATGTGATGCTTCCATCTAAACGTTGCAGAATTCTTCAGTGTTGTCCACTACACTCCTGTATGAAGTTGCAACATTGTGTATGGGAGCAGTCACAAAACTCCATCCTTAAGGTATAAGTTGCATAGTGCTGTCCATGATTGGTTATAGAAGAACAACAGAGCTTTGCCATCGTTTGTTGGATACCGATTGGATGCAGAGACTCAAGGTTTCAGACTTTCTGACGGATGGCCAACAATTTCATCATCATTTATTTGATGATCTCTGGATGTTGTTAAGTAATTTAAAATAGCGACTACTCTTCTTTGACTGCAATATAGGAAAAATGGCAACAAAATTTTAACAGTCCCACGAACAGCAATGTGACAGTCTTTCATCTGTTGTATGTTGACCAGGACTCCATATTTCTGGTACATTTATAACTATAGGACCTTTAGCATTTGTCTAAAAGGTGAGATGGGATCTTACCTTTCAGAAGAGGCTTTAAAACAACCCTGTGACAATGCAGCATTCCTCAGTGCTGCATCGAAGTGATGGCATCGATTTTTATGCTCAGCTATCTGCAATGGGACCTCAACCCATGACCTTGCTCACGGGCAAGACAGCTATTGACTGAGCCACAGCTACCATCCAGAATGTAAGCTTGAAGAGATGAAATGGAGTAAACTTGCAATTGCTGTACATGGCAGGCTAGTTTGTACTTGATGTAGGTTGATGCTTCAGGTGGGACTGATTATACATCAGACTATATTTTATATTGGTCTTGCTTCAGGTGTCTTGTTTTAGAACCCAGACTTTTATAACTTTTTTTAAAGAAGGCATGAATTCTGTATAACCACTACATTGATGTGTGGTGATAATTAACACTACAGTTTTTTTGGAAACTATTGCCTGTCTGTCTTTCCCCCACTGATTCCATGTGTCATATAAGCTGGAATGGGATCTCCTCTTGCACTGCCTGGGGAAAACTGGCTCCTGAAAAAATAAGTCTGGTGATTGACTGTTTACTGGGTCCGCATGGTGTAGGAATGAGCTGCAATTAAATCTTAGATAACAAAGTGTAGAGCTGGATGAACACAGGCCAAGCAGCATCAGAGGAGCAGGAAGGCTGACGTTTCGGGCCTAGACCCCCCTCCTTGCCTAGTTTCATATCAAATGTCGCTGAGTAGCTCTATGCTCCAGTTTGTAACAGTTATCATTTAAAAGTTGAATTTACCTGGCGAGTGGTGACTGGATCTGAATTGAGGCTCAAAGATCTTAAACCAAAAATAATTACACAGTGAATTAAAAGTGGAATGCAGATATAAATGATGTTTACATTGCTAGATTTCCATCCCTGCACAGTTTTGGATATCTCTATGGGCTGGTGCACACAGAGCTTCTGATTTGTGTTCAGGAGGACTGTGTAGTGTACTTATTTCCAGTTTTTGTATTTCATTTAAGTTTCTAATGTTTTTCTATTATCACCTCTGCAGCCCTCTCCTCAAAGAAACACCAATAATTGGTTAAAATTTACGATCTTTACCCCAAAGGAGACTTATTAACCTTGGACTGACCTGCTGTTTTTAATGCTTGAATGTGTTGATTGTAACTTAGGTTCTGAAAATGTAACTGCTATAGTGAGTGTCACAGAATGTGTGCTACGGCAGTGAATATTGTAGCAAGCAAGATGGCTCAGAATAGTGCAGAACTGCTTAGCCTTGGAACACGAGTGCTGCAGAAGTCGGTTGAGCGGTGGCTGTCACACTTGAACTATTGCATGTCAGTGCATGCTTGTGTTCAGGAAGAATGGGATTAAACCAGCCATGATAATCGACAATGCACTCGGCTGTTTAAAGACATTGCTATCAAAGGAAATTGCTTACACTTCCAGCTGTTTTGTTGGGGCACTAGAGTGAATGTGCACCCAGCACTGGGTGTTTCAGTGTGCGTGGGACTGCAGCAGACAATGGAACAAGAAACAGTTGCATGGTCGTGTGAAGGATAATGTTTCGCAGCATGTGTTCCCATTTTAGCTGGGGCTACGATTTCAGATGGAGATGTACACGTATGAGGTTTCAATTTGAGCCCCTGTGTTCATCGCTGTGTGATAACTGTATTAATGCGTAGCCATATGGAGACAGAATTAGCATTTTGGAAGGTCATCAGCTGATACCTCTGTTTCCTGCTCTGAAGAGGCAGCAGATGAGCTGCTGCAGCCAATTGAAAAGAAGGAAATTAAAGCCAGCCAGATGGAGATATGGGAGCTTTCTCTGTTTTGCGCACAAGCGCACATCTAGCTTTGCGCAATGC
>NW_025968202.1:0-25000 GCF_021869965.1 Rhincodon typus
GCAGTAGAAACGTGGGAATACCACCACTTTCAAGTTCCCCTCCAAGCCACTCCCATCCAGACTTGGAAATATATTGCTGTTCCTTCACTGGCACTAGGCCAAAATCCTGGAATTCCCTCCCAATGGCATTGTGGGTCAACCCACAGCTGGTGGACTGCAGCAGTTCAAGAAGGCAGCTCACCCTGACTTTCAAGGTGTGCATATTCCTCAGTAGAAACATAGGGCCTGGAGAGAGTGATTTGTAGTTTGAACTTGCTCAGAGGATTTAGGCTTTAAGAACCACCTTGAATAGATTCAGGATTAATGCAGCTTCTGCTGTTTGAAGTTTATACGTGAAGATCACCAAGTAAGCATGTTCTCATTTCAAGTTTGGTCATAAAAGGAAGCATACTTTGTCAGATCCTCTCACAATTCAAAAGAGGATTCCAAATTAACATCTTTATAGACAGATGCACAGCACTGAAACAGGGCCTCTGACTAACTCTAACCCAAACAGATATCCTAAATTGATCTAGTCCTGTTTGCCAGCATATCCCTATCAACTCTGCCCATTCATGCAATCCTCTAGATGGCTTTTAAATGTTGTAATTTTACCAGCCACCTCCTGCTCTGGCAGCTCTTTGCCCCTCCCCCATTTAAAAATCTTTTCCCTCTCACCTTAAATCTCTGCCCACTAGTTTTGGGCTCCCTTACCCTGGGGAGAAAAAAAAAAAAAAAAAAAAAACAAACAAACCTTGGCCATTCACTTTATATACGCTCATGGTTTAAAAAAAGTGAAAGGTCACCCCTCAGCCTCCAACATGCAAGAAAAATAGCCGCAGCCTATTCAGCTTCTACCTGTAGTTCAAACCCCAGCAACATCTTTGTAAAATCTTTTTTGAACCCTTTCAAGTTTCAGATCTTTCCAACTCCTATACTCAATGCATGACCAATAAAAGGCAAGTGTAATAAACACCTTCTTCACTACCCTGTCTACCTGCAACTCTACCATCAAGGAACTACCCAAGGTCTGTTTGGCAACACTCCCAGGACATCACCATTAATTGTACTAGTCCTGCCCTGATTTGCTTACCAAAAATATAAACCATACATTTATCTAGAATAAAATTCATCTGCCACTCCTTGGCCCAGCTGATCAAGATGCTGTTGTATTGAGGTAACCTTCTTTGCTGTCCACTACACCGCCAAATTTTTATGTCATGTGCAAAGTTTACTAACCATATCTCATTTATTCATATCCAATCATTTATCTAACACGAAAAGCAGTGGACCCAGCACCAATCCTTGCAACACACTGCTGGTCGCAGGTCTCCTGTCCGAAAAACAGCCCTCCACCACATCCTGTCTCCTACATTCAGGCCAATTTTTATCCAAATCACTAGCTCTTGCTGTATTCCACATGATCTAACCTTGCTAACCAGTCTGCCACATGGAACCTTTTCCAAAATGCTTTGCTGTCTGTCTGTATGGACTTCAATGTCAAATGCTCTGACTTCAACCTTCCATCACTTCAAACAAAAAACTAAGTTAGTTAGTGAGACATGATTTCCTACATACATGATCCTTGTTAGAATTAATGTGCTTCTCCTTGACTCACTGAAAAACTATGGGTGATTTCTATTCACCATGTTGAAACAAGAAATAAATCTTGGCTGCCATTACATTGTGCACCCAATAAAGACAAGGTAGGTGTATAAAATGTTTAGTACAGCAGAATCCTGGACCCATGTTTGCAAAGATTTTTCCCCAAAATATTGATTAATACATAATACCATGACATCTAGAAAATTTTATTTAGTTGATTGCTGGCAAAAACAACAAGAATACAGTCAAAAAATTTGGACCATGTGAATGATTTAGCTCAAACATTTGAACAAATGAGGGGAGAAACAGAAAAAAAATAAATTAAAAACTTTTGTTCAGTAGTTAGGCAGAAATTAAAAAAAAACAAAAGTTGAGGGGAAACAATCTAAAAACTGAATTAGACTGTAACAAGACAGCAGCAAAACTCAGATAAAGATTGAAAAACATGGCAAAGTCACGTCAAGGGAGACACTAGATTGTACGGCGAGAGGTAACAAGGCATTTGCACACATACAACAAAAAAGAGACAGAAAACAAGCGACTGAACCCACTTGACACTAAATGAGAGCACACCACTACTGAGATGTGTGGGCTTTGGAAGCTGCCCTGGGTCAGTGATTTTTACAAATTCCTAGCCACTTTCCCACCCATTTCCAGAATTGGGCATTGAAAACCTTCAAGAGTACAGATTCTTCAGGTCACACAAGACAGCAGTGGCAAACTGAAGGAGGGTGAGGGCCAAAAAAAACCCAAAAAAAACGCAAGAGCACCAGACAAACATGTGTAGAACATTAACTACTCTGTCCAAAATGGTATTGGATCAGGCTAATCATAAAAAAACCTCACTGATTGCAGGAGCTCCTGCATTTACTTGGCCAGTAGAGTGGGTGCCTGACCTTCAGTGTAACAGGCTCCACTTTTGCAACACTTTTAAAAATCATTTCTTTTTATAAATAAATATATGCTCTGTGTAAATCTATGTAGAAAGACAAGTCCATTCTGATAGGCTGTCAGAAAGCAGCTTCTGTAAACATATACATTTTATAAACAAGTCAGAAGGAAAAAGGTTGCTGTGCACATAGGACTGGGTACATATTTAAACTCAGCACAACACCTTGAAATATACAAGGCTGCACAAATCAGACTAGAGGCTGAGATACTGGGTAAATAAATTAAAAACATACATTAACTTTGCAGTTAAAAACTATTCCTTCTGAAAAACAAACAAAAAACAAAGTCTGTACAATATATATACACATACACACATTCACTTAGTCACAAAAAAAAAAACCAAAAAAATCAAAGCAAGCTTGGTTCATGGTCTGGCACCAACTTTTTGAAAGAAAAAAAGTCTGTCAGGCTCAGTAGCAAGGGATAGACATGTCCCCATAAAGTACAGGGGATGATGGCAAGTATCCACATTATTTGACACAGCCTTTAATTAGGTCCAGTGTATTCCAATTGGATGCATAATTATATACAATTCTAGCATTGGTGAATCAAGCAAACACCAGACTTAATATTAAAAAAAAAAAGTTTGTCAAAAAGAGGTTGTAGAGTGTGGGGAGGAAAATGCCACCTTAAAATTGGCTTTTGTCCCTGCACAACTGTACATGGAGAATGCATGCAATTTACAAAACAGCTTAGGCAAAACTCAGATTAACATTATATACACAGATACATATTATCCTTCTCTTCAGTCATTCAGCAACTGAAAACTGCACCAGTTTCTTCTGAAATGTCAGAAGTAATCAGACATGTTCAGTCAGGGAATTTTTATAAAAAAGTCCCAAAAGAATGTTTTTGCCCTTGACAAAAACTAAAGCTCAGTCATTTCCAGAGTGTCTCTGAAAATCCTTCAAATTAAAAAAACATCCACAGTAACAGCACAAGTGCAAAAAAATTTAAGTAACCTAACCAAAAACACCCTGTACATGGAGTGGCTATGCTGAAATATTTAGAAGAGGGAGTGGAAGTGGAAGGAGTTTAAAAAACAACAAAACAACACAACACACTTGATAGTACTGTAGGCTATCTGCAAACAGCAGAGTTAAAGTCTAGATCCATAAGCAGTAATCACTCCAGAGGCACTTTGTCAGGCTCCTTGTATCAAGCACCATAATCTTCTAAACTCACGACAGCTCTCTGCAAAGGCAAAAACAAACTTGTTAGGTAGAAACCGAATAGTGAGTGTTAGTGGAGAATGGTTTAAACCAAAAAGGAAAAAAAGTCAGACTCAAACTGTTTGAACTTTTAATCAAAATAGTACAGAATTGAAACAAAAAAAAAAAACAAACAAAACAAAAACACACTGTCATCTGTATTTGTTTAAATACAAAGTCCACTTGTGGTCAACCTGTGCACTGTAGACCTGCCAGTGTTCGGCAGTACCAAGATAGTATGTGTAATACTTCTAACTGTTTTGTTTTGCTCAAATAAGAAAATACAGCCTGTATACATGGAGGGATGAATTTTTACAAAAGGTTAAAAGCCACATTCTGTGCATCATAGTGCAACGCTAGATTTTTGTGCACGGATTTCCAAAAATTTGCCAAATCCAATCTTAGCAAAAATTTTTGCTTTTGTTTTTGGACTAAACAAGCTGATCAGAAGCCAGGTTGCTATTCATGCAACACCAGGGTGAACAATTGCCAGGGCTGAGAGAGAGATGGCCAAAAGTACGTTTTCATGCATTACTACAGGACTGGCTGAAGCAATAGCTTTTTCAAAAAGTGCCTCCTTACCGTAGGATAAGTGTACCCAACTTGGTTCCGGGTGATATGAACTTCATCATCTTCAGTGGTTTTCTGGTAGACGGGGTTATCGAAGTTAATACTGTTGGTGTTCTTCAATTTCCAGTTTTTCCAAATGAAATAAACTGCAGTAGCAAGCAGTGACAGGATGGCTGGAAAGAAAGGAGAGAGTTTAACCATCACATGCACAGATTTCAGCACAGAGCAAGAAGAGGATGTTGGACAGGGTAGGATAATACTTTTCTTATAAAAAAAAACACACAACAGACTGACACCAAAATGTCCACTCCCATAAATCACCACCATCTCCTTCCCAAAATCAAAATCACTACATTCTATGTAAAAAGTGCACCCATCTGGACAAAAGTTGGTAGTCAAAAGGTGACCTTGGGTAATACATATGCTAACAGCAAGAGCTTGACAAAAATAACACAGGCTTTCAGTAGCCCCTCCTTTAGGAGTAGTTTCACTGGGATTTACACAAGCCAGAACTACAATTCCTTCATGTGCTCATTTTAAGAAACCCTACTTACCAAGAGGCAAAACAATCCACAAGGCATTAGCTCCTCTGTGGCCTTCTGTAGCTGCTTTAACTGCAATCTCAACCCCTGCTGAGAAAAATTAGAACAGTAAGCTGCCTGAAAAGTCCTCCACTGGGAGTATGGGCAATTTGTGCAAACAAACATTTAAAAAAAAATTCACAAGTACAGAAGGTTTGTACCTTGATGTGAAACAGTGAGCAGCTCATGAACAGTAGGGAATGCTGAGTGTACAGTGTTGTCTGAGTCAATGTTGGAAGTCTGGGAGATCATTTTCCTAGTTGTAGTGGGGCTGCTGGTTGTAGCTGTCTTAGCATGGTTAGGATCATTTAAAGTTTTGTCTGTGCTTGACTTGGTAGGCATGACAGTAGCTAAAAGGGGTGAAAAAATAAAGTTGGTCAGTGCATGCATCAAAAAAGTTGATCTTAACACACCCAGTGTAATGTGATTTCTTTTTAAAAGAAACAAAAAAAAAACCAAGAAATAATTCCTTTCAAAAAGAAAAGGAAAACTGAAGTCTCCATTTCATCTACAAAGGCTTTCAACAGGCTCTCCAGTATCCTCTTACACCCTTTCTTGCTTCCTGAAAATAGGATCTCCTTAGAAGGAATCCAGAAAATTCTATTATGGAAGTTTCCAAGTCTTGGTATACATTAGAAATGGAGGCACTTCAGGACTACCAAGAAGATTGAAGTGTATTTTATAGTACTTACCCACTCAATTAAACAAACCATTAAACAGATCCACTTAGATTAGAAAAACACTAACCTGGAATACATTTTCTCATGTCTGGCCCCAGCTGCATGCCATCAGGGCAAACGCAAGTGTATTTTGGAGAATGAACATTGATCTGTGGTGCTGGAAGGCACAAGTATTCACAGCCACCATTTATCTGCCCATTCTGTTCACACCAGTTAATACCTGGAAAAGGAGAAAAACAGTATATGGTGTTTACAGAAATACGTAATGCAACTACCTTCATTTCTACAGCGAATAAAAAAGTGAAACATTAAGTGCGTCACCATAAGTTACACAATGAACTACATTAGGAGATATAAATAGGTAACAGAAAACACAGAAAAGGAAGTTTTATTTTGGGGTGGGGAAGGGACAGTCTGCTGCTCTTTCCAAGATCTGGAAATGGAGCAATGCAACAAGAAATTTATTGCAAACAAACTAGATGTCTACATCTGCCACTCTTAAGCATTCTGTCGGAAGCGCCCCATACAATCTTTCCCTTGATTTAACAAAAATTCCAATTGAGGGGTCGACAACAACAACAACCACCACCACCACCCTGGGTGTTTTGAGCTACAACAGTATTCAAGTTGAAATAACAAGAGTACTGAAGGGCAAACCACAGTATTATTTGCTTAAAAATGGAGGTCCACAGTGGACTAAATTGACCCTCGGCATGTTCTTGAGCTCATTTGAAAGCGTGACATCCTTAAAACTATTAACCTTTGGGTTGGCGGAGATGATGGTAGAGAACAATATCCTGAGGAACATCAAGGTTCTCAATGACTGTTAGAATATCACCTCCTGTGAGTCTGTTGGCACTGAAAATGGCTTCATGATCAATATCAGTCCAAAATATCTTGTCCTAAAAAAGCAAGACAACAATGTTTGTAAAAAAATGCAGTTATCAATGAACACATCTTGGAGATGCTCGCCTTCTCTGGGCAGCTTTTCCCTTCTGTTATTAGACTTCTAAACAGACCTCTCAAGTTTCAAACCTATTT
Organism: Rhincodon typus; assembly: GCF_021869965.1. Classification (NCBI taxonomy): domain Eukaryota; kingdom Metazoa; phylum Chordata; class Chondrichthyes; order Orectolobiformes; family Rhincodontidae; genus Rhincodon; species Rhincodon typus. The sequence continues at coordinate 6,619 of NW_025968202.1, forward strand.
TTGTAGGCCTTCTTTGCAGCCATAACTTTGAACAGAGTGAGGAATATAAAAATCAATGATCTTCGTATGTTATGATCTGCAATACTGTATACTGAGGAGTTTCCCCCTGCTCCCCCACATGATAATGATAACTCAAAATTGAAGTTGTCAAACAGATGACAGCCCCTTACACATTGCAAATCCATTTGAACAGAAGACCATTTTCAGTAGTTTTTTTATAACCTCTCAGATTTCACTACAAAATGTAGACTGCATAATCTGTGGCTCATTTGTATACAAGTGAAATTTTGGATTTTAAAACTTAAGCCTTTACGTCCAAAAATTCCAGATCCAAAAATTACAAAACAGAATGAAATCAGATCAGTAGTAGTGCGGCTTTTGTGTCAAAACACATCTATTCAGCCCATAAACCCCATATCTTTCTAGTTGATGTAGCATGATGTTCACCATGTTACTCAGCTGAGACAACAGGGTCGAAAAGTTGAACAAATAGAATAGCTCAGTAGGGAACAGCAAGAGAGTCAACCAGCAGGGGCTAGCGTCATAAAATCAAGTAGGGAAGAGGACCAGGACAAGGCCACACTAGTTTAGATTTTATAATAAATAAAAACATGTTTTTAAAAAAATGCAATTTCATTTTCTCTACTGCAGTGAATTTAAATTTATATTGACTGATTAGTCCAGAAACTATAAGTTGCCATCACACTATTCTATCCCTTTTTGTTAGTTACTCTCCCAAACACCTTTCCTACAGCCCACAATGTGAACTGCAATTCAGATCCTCAAGATATGGAAGTTCAAAGGACACGCCCAGTTCTGCACATCAGCTACTCACCTCAAACAATGCGACAGAGAAGGGATGAGTCAGTTTCTCTGGAGAGATGATCAAAGTTTTCCTGTTGTCTCCAGCAACACCAATACTAGACAAAGTATGCAACTTGGAGTCCACCCAGTAGAGCCGCTGATTCACCAAGTCTGAAAGAAGCAGAGCACAAATCATGACCAGTCCAAATAAGGTAATATTTTCACACATCTCCAATTACTGATTAGTGCAAGAATCACAGCAAGTATGGCAAGCTTCAAGTGCAGAAACACACAGTACTTGAGATTTGGCAAAGAAAAAAAAGAAAGAAAAGATCTGATCTGCCACTACAGTTCCCATATCTCCCAAACGGTTGTTAGATTGATAGCACATTGGAAGATGGAAAAAAAAATACGATCAATCATCGACACTCTCAAGGTCTGTACTCACCCAGGGTGATTCCATTTGGCCATTCAATTCCTGCAGTGACCAGTTGCATACGGTCCACTCCATTCAAACCTCCTTTTTCAATCTTAGCAGGGGAGCCCCAATCACTCCAATATAGGAAGCTGGTGGGAGGAGAGGAAAGTCAGTAAGTAAACCATCTTGAAAAGATGCGTTGATATAGAAAGAAGTGACAGATCAATTTAACTCAGTTCTCAAGATAGAAAGTGATCCAATTTCTAGCATGTCTGTAGTGGAAAGTAATACACAGAATTAACTAGCTAGCCTCAAATCCATAAAAGAGTTACTGCATCAAACTGTAGTCCAACCAAACCGAAGGCTTCCATCTTCAGTTTATTTAGATGCCTCTAATCTCACTCAGCTTCTCTAGTGGTGTTAAAATGTTCTTACCCATGAACTGGATCCACTGCAATAGCCCTGGGCTTTGAAAGTTGTTCTTTGATTAGGACCTTCCTCTTTGTTCCAGCTGTGTTAGCTACAGAGATGGTGCTGGTTACAAAGTCTGTCCAGTATATGTTCTGATGAATCCAGTCCACAGCCAAGCCATCTGGTGCCTGGATTTCAGTCTCAATAACAGTGGAATGATGGGAAGAGTTCTCAGCTTTATCCATGTGGGCACTGTGAAGGCAGGAAAACAAAAGCATATTAAATTACTGGAGATTAGGGATTAAATTGAAATTTTGGTAGCTGTGCTGTTTAAGCAAGGAGACAAATTCATTATAGCATTCATATACAAGCCTGAGTCAAGGACTTCATAGAATCCCTACATTGTGGAAGCAGGCCATACAGCTCATCAGGTCCACACCGACTCTCTGAAGAGCGGCCCACCCCAGTATCCCTGCATTTCCCATGGCTAACCCACCTAGCCTGCACACCCCTGGACACTATGGGCAATCCAGCATGGCCAATCCACCTAACCTACACAACTTTGGATCATGGGAGGAAGCCTGAGCACCTGCAGGAAACCCACACAGATACAGGGAGAACATGCATACTCCACAGACAAATGCCAGGTGAAACTGAACCCAGGGTCCCTGGTGTTGAGGTAGCAGTGCTAACCACTGAGCCATCGCAACGCCCATATTCCATTGCACAAGTGGAAGAAAAGGGTCTCCAGAACATTAATGTAACACGACAAGGAGTACAGATAATTGTTCAGGGTTAAAGTATCTTCCTTCCCCCAACCCCCTTCCCATCCCAGGCTTCCGCAGCAACTCACCTGAAAATTTTTTTCTGAGACAGGTCAGCCCAGTAGATCTTGTTTGCAGCCACCTCCATGTCCAGTGCCACTACGTTCTTCAGCCTGGGGATCAATTGTGTATATTCACTCCGATCAAGGGTAAGCTTTCTGACCTCGTGCCGATTGGTGAAAAACAAGTAGGCAACTGTACCTAAGGAACCAAAAACAAACAAGGAGCAACAAAGTGAATTTAAAAAGTTCAGACTCTATTAGTTAACTAACCATTTTGTAAGTTAATCCAAGTTTAGAAAAATTAATAGGATTCCAGGTCATGCATTTACAGGTTATTGACCAGAGTTACACATACACATTTACAGGCAGTAATGACTGACCCTGCAGCTTTAACTTGTTGCCAGTCTACATAAGTGTATGTTCTAACATGTTTTTGCATTACATGGGATGAACTCTGCCAGTTTTGACCTTGAATGCTGGTAGGGAGAAAACAAAATCGCTAAATGTTTTAGTGCCTGGTTGAGAGGGGGGAGTAGAGTCAAGGAGAGCAGGGCAAACGGCTCATGTGAAGCCGATAACCAGCCAATGGCTGCTGACAAACCAGGGCACTCAGAAGGTATTTGATTGACCTTGATTTCATCCAGATGAGCAAGTGTTTGATCCAAGAGTGCTGGAACTTAAAGTCCATGGAGATTCTAAAAAGTAGTTCTTACCAATAGCTTTGCATTGCCTGGTCACTGGGTCCATATGATAGTCTTTCTTACACTCACACTTAAATCCTCCTTCCAGGTTGATACAGTTTTGGCTGCATGTGTCTGGATTCTCACATTCATTGATATCTGAAAGCCAGAAGAGATCAGAGGGGGAAAAAATAAAAAAACAATCAATCCTACACCAAAAGCTCTTCAGTACAGCACAACCTAGTGACAACAGATATTGGAATAAGAAGAAGTAGTTTATTCATACCTTCACACTTTGCATTATCAATTAATCTGAAGCCAGGACGACAGAGACACTTGTAGCCAATCTTCAGATCTTTGCAGATGTGAGAGCAGCCACCATTTTCATTCAGACATTCATTTTCACCTATAAACAGAACACCACAAATGGAATCAAAGCCATTAGACCGGATTTAATTCACTGACCATCATCTGATTACAATATAGTAATTGAATCTTCATCTGATCCACATACTCCACAATTGCCTCCAGCCTTATTTCAGTTATGCTACCTCCTCTCCACTCAAATAGAAAAAAAAAATTCAACTCACTCCAAAATTCTCTTCAGCTCATTCACCCTATACCTAGCTTCTCTAGGTCTTCAGTGAATGAATACTTCAGTCATAACTCAGACCCCATGTCAAGTACCTACAAGAAGTTTCACTTTCTCCAATCCAAAATCCTCGGAAAGCCACAGATTTTACCTGCACTTGTGATCTGAACACTTCACTCGATAATTTAGAGGAACAAAAACTCTACTTATAAAAGAGATTACCCAACAGGAGCTTAAACCACAAGACAAAAGGTATTTGACATACCACACTCCTTCAAGGGCTCATCTGACCAGTCTCTGCAGTCCCGCTGATTGTCACAAACTTTGTCCATCATTATACATTCACCACTTGTGCACTTGAACTTGTGTGGACTCTCACACTTGGTCACTGAGTAGAGACGGAAAAAAAGGCTTGTTAGTGACCAGACTGGTCATGTTTCCCCAAACATTCATTCATTCATCAGCAGGCAAAAAATATTTGTAAGTGTGCTAACAAAGTGCCAAAAATTATCTCCTTCTGTTTAGGCCAGAGGACAGCCCTGCTGCTTTTAGCACTTAAAAGATTTTGGCTCCTTCTCCAGCCGGTGTTACTTCAGCTCACGGGAACAGAAAGGAGCGCTAGGGACATAAGCAGTCCCAACATCAGACGGGGGGGGGGGGGGGAAAGAACAACAACAACCAACAAACAACAACAACCAACGTGCTTCTATTCTTAAGAAGAAAGAACCAAACTGTCCTCTGGCTTACCAGTCACAAATGTTGACACTGTATTACAGTTACCAGACAAGTGGTTTTGCACTCAAGATAGTGGGACGCTTGGTAAAGTAGGTCAGCTACCACAAAAGTGACCCAGTTTTGTAGACAGCAAAACATAAAAATAAGGGAGGAAAGGCAAGACATACACGAAAATAGATCTAGTATGGATTCAACATTTTCCACAAAACAACTGCAAAATCATGACACTAGCTATGGACACCTAGCTTAAAAGTGATGAAAAAAAAAAAAAAGAATTGTACTGGAGGGAGAGGCACAAATGCCCAGATAAAATTAAAGTTAACTAATGTAGTTGATGTTGCACTTTCCTACAAATTTTTTTTTTGGGGGTTAAGTAGAGAATTTTTTCAGCTCATTTTAACAGTAGCTAGGCCTACAAAGAATCCGGAGGTCCCAGTCAATACTTCAGTCAAGAACTTAATAGGCAAGTATTACAAAACAGTTTAAAAAAAAAAAAAAGAGAAGATGAACTCACCATTTACACAGCCAACTTCGTCGCTCTGATCATGGCAGTTGAATTCCTTATTACACTGGAGGCTTCCATGAATACAGGACCCATCATTGCACTGAAATTCGTCTGGCCGACAAGTTGTCACAGCTAAAAAATATTTAAAAAGCCTCAAGTTTCTTATCTACATCCAAAAACAAAACTCCATTTTTAAATCAATCATTCAGAAGTACCTAAAAGTGTGACAGGTAAAATTTAACCAAAAAAAACAAACAAACAAACAAACTCAGCAGTCCTGATCACTACAGTCCTCAGACGAGCTGCACATCGTGGACAAGCAGAGAACTGTTTGAATACGAAGATCCGTGCGGGAAATTTATTTTCAGATACACTGGTGTTGAAAGTTAGCCCCGAGGGACAGAATAGTTGCACTTACCACAGCCTGCTTCATCAGATTGATCACGACAGTCTACACTGCCATCACAGCGCCATTTCATGTGGATGCACTCTCCACTGCCACAACGGAATTCCAGGGCAGAGCAGGGATTAGGCAGTGCAAAGGTAGAGGACCGTCCACAGTTCTGTGGCCACTCATCCGATTCATCAGGGCAATCTGGATCGTCATCGCAGGCCCACAGCTTTGGGATACAAAGCTTGCTCTTGACACACTGGAACAAGTGAGGTCCACAGGTCCGCTCTGGACATGCCTCCTCGTCACTGCCATCAGCACAGTCCCTGTCTTCATCACAGACAAACTTCGAAGAGATGCAATTCCCATCATGGCATTGGAACTCATGGTCTTTGCAGACATGTGCAGCTAATGGGTTTAAAAAAAAAAAAAAAAATAGACAGACAGTCAAGAGACTGTTTATGTTCAAGAACATTAGAAAAGCCTCCTGCAAATTTGAGTGAGCATAGGAGAGTCAGATTTACTTACGGCAGTTCTCTTCATCCGAGCCATTTTCACAGTCCTTTTGGGAGTCGCAGCGCCAGGATGTGGGGATACACTTGTTAACACGGCCGCCACAACTGAACTCAAGCGCGCTGCAGGTCTTATTCTCTGAAAGATTAAAGGTTAAAGATTCTGAATCTGAAAAAAAAAGTGTACAAAAATCCTTAAAACAGCCAGATTATATAAAAATATTTTAATCTGAAAAGAATCTGAAGCGTACATTCACCCTCATCATTCCCTTTGTGAGCAAGAGCGCTCAAACAGTAAAGAGTAGATCCCACTTCCGGTGAACTGCGCACAAAAAAAAATTTACACTTACTACACGTCTCCAGGGACTCATCTGAACCATCATCACATTCAGACTGCCCATCACACAGCCAATGTACACGAATACATTTGCCATCACCGCACTGGAAGTGATCCTTATCACAAAGTCCAGTCACTGGAAGAAGAAAGAAAAATAGTCACCCTAAAGTGGTGCACTGAAAAGAGAAAAAAAGAGAAAACAAATTAAGTTAGAACAATGGCAATTCCTGTTGGAATCTCATCTTGAGATGTCAAGAATCTGAAAGTTGTGCAATGTTTTGTACTAAAACAAGTTTGAAAATAAACATCAGAAAAACCAGGGGTTTTCACTTTTCGCACGTCAATAAGACATTTGTATATAACCATTTAAAACAATGGCATTTGGTGGAGGTGAAATCCAATATATTTTCCCCAGGTGAGACCAAAAAATATCTTGGCTCGCAAATGGATCCGTAGGTTGGAGTGAAAATGGTAGAATGGCAAGAAAAGGTGAGACATTGGACACAAAATTTGAAGAGTTCACGTGAACATTGGCCATACAGATCAGGTTCACCATGGAGGAAAGTACTCAGTGCAACAGCAGCCAGTCAGCATCAACCCTACCTCAACAAGTTTTACAGCATGATGTCGCAGCTGCAGTTGCAGGCCAGTTGTCATGTGGCCTTTAAAGTTTAAAGATTGCACTAGAACAACCCTTTCTGAATAAAAGTATCAAACCCATTCATAAAAAAGAAAACAGCCCATTCAGAAAACTTCTCTCTACTTCATCTCTTACAAGATGTGTTTAAACGATTTGGATTAGTGTCACTTTAAACCAAGTTATCTTTTTCTAGATCTAGCTTCTCAAAAAAAGTCACTGAAACCCGCTTTTGGTTGGACAGCTTGACGTAACTTCAGGACTAAAGAAAATCACATGGAGGAAATTCAAGCTAACTTCCCATCAAGTAGAAAGACAGCATTTATTGAAGAATCCCCAGCCTGGCCTCTACCACATTCCACATTTCTCCCTGCAGGATGTTTTGCTCAGGCAAAAATTCCAGCTTAGTTATTTGTTTCCAGAATAGAAACTTTTACTTGCACTGACTCACCAGGAGAGTACTCAGCTGCGGTGCACACATCACCCATTTGCTGCTGAAAGTGGGCTGACAGGCTCTCAAGCAGGGATTGGCTTGCAGATCACAGCACACTTTAAAAATGACAAACGTCATGACCCCACCCACCACCACTCATTAGGAAGTGAGTACAGCAATTAAAATAGAACATTCAAACAAGTTAGTGCTCAGCAATATTCGCGGCGTACAAACATTTCGCCGGCCAGCTCACAGGGTATAAATATAGGTATATTGGTTAGGTTGAACCAGAGGTGAGGTGAGGTGAGGTGGGAAGAAAGAAAACACTGAAAACAAAGCACTTCTCTTCAGGGACATAGCAAGCAAGAACAAAAATCAGTGCATAACCTGATGCTTTGGCAAAACAGTGTGTCTGGCATGCTTCACCCATTAATGGTGAATTTACATAGCCAGTCAGTCATTCTGCTATCAATCTGACGTCTGGTTTGTCCCCATTGACCAACACCGTCAAGTTAGTACTAATACGGGAAGCTTGTATTAGTTGGTTGCATATTTGGAGCATAAAACAAAAGATCTTAACCAAATGACAAAGGAGTAAAAACCTTAAAAGTTATAAAAGACTAAAGGGGACAAAAGTCAAAAGTCCTACACTTCTTGCTGAAGTGTAAATTAGACAAATTTCACATCACTTTTCACTTCATCCTCCTAGCATAAAACCGGTCAGCATCTTTAGTAAATATGCTAAAAGACACTATCCAACAGATTTCTCAACCAACTTCTGAATCAGAATTCAAGTAAGCACAACCACTGGCTCGTCATCAGTAGTTCCTATATTGAATCAGATAAGCAATTAAATGCAGGAAAGTACCAGATCAAAAAAAAGTCAACTTGAATCTAAAAATTTCCCCCTCTTTTTAGAACTGGTTGATTGTTTCAGTTCAGAGTGCTGCCCCCACATTCTAGACCAATTCCATTCCTTGAGTCACTGCCACCCACAGTGCTGACACTTTAGAACTGGATATCCTCCGAAACAGCATTATTGGTTGTTATTGCAAGCACAGATGTAATTATACACCACAGCAGCAAACCCCCCCACAAAACATACTAACTAGACAGAATAATAGCAAACCTCCCAGCATCCACAAGATAATCATTCCCTGTCACTTGAATTAGTGACCAGAGAACCTTGGTAGATATGTCTAAGGGCACAGATGCTAGTCACCCAAGTTATCAGTAAAAATCCTGTAATATTTGAGATAGCAAAGATCAGGTATGAACTTGAAAGTCTCCTGGTTGTCCTATAATGCTTAGCTGCTCACTCCATTAAACAAACAGCCTGAGAATGGAAGAAAAACATGCATGGCATATTGTTAAAATAGGAAATCTGACAAGTTATTTAAAAAGTAAGGAATAGGACAAAGTAGATAGAAACAGATCAGTTCTGGTGAAAAAAGGAACATAGATGATTAAAAATGCAGAAAAAAACCCAATAGATAATCAGAAAGAAGAGTGATGGGGAGGGGGCATAATAAAGAGTTTGATAGGAAATGAGAATGAACTATTGGTGCACCACAAAGCAGTATTGGTTGAGCTGAATAGCCTGTGTCTATTGACAGTCAGTTCTATACACTACTATCTCAGCCAGGACAAGCTGTGCAAGGCAACAAGTAAAAGACATTTAAAATAAAATTTATCATAAAATCTATTATACTGCATTTTTAGAAGACAAGCTACATGATTAAAAAGCACAAAAGATAATTGGAGAATATACCATTAAAGTTATGCTGGTAAGCAAGACATCTCACCCCATTACACAGGTTTTGCATCTTGGCAAGTTACACGATTTTAGAGAGGAGACGGTTTAGTTACTGCTGCAAACTGCAGTTTTACATGCTTCACGTGTAAAAATAATACATAAGTTACCATGAAAAATTTGGCTATGGTGTGCCTCTGCCCAACACAATGTATACAATTAATTCCCGCTCCCTTCCCCCACCCCACACACCACAGTTTTCTCAGAATCAATAACATGTCTAATAGCATGGAACTCCAAACAAACTTTACGTCTGTCAGCAGAGCAACAGTTAACCTTACTTGGGTACCTATAAACAGGGGAAAATTAAGTAACAAATGAACCAACTTGAGATGAAAGATAGCAGTTGGATCAGAAGATAACAGCATTAATGGTTGATGTGGCATCCTGCATTTCAATTCTGATCTCCCTACTATGGGGAAAAAATGCTGTTAAACCTGAAAGGGTGCAGAAAAAGATTTACAAGGATATTGCTGTGAGTTTAATTGTTTGAGCTATAGGGAGAGGCTGAATAGGCTGGGGCTATGTTCCCTGGAGCATCAGAAGTTATAGGGGTTTATAAAATTATGAAGGTGAATGGATAGGTTGGATAGCCAACAACTTTTCCAGGGTAAGGAGAGTCCAAAACTAGAGGGCATAGGTTTAAGTGAGGGGGGGGGGGGGGGGGGGTGGAAGCAAGATTTAAAAGGGACGCAAGGGATAACTTTTTCAGATGATGGTGCATATATGGAATGAACTGCCAGAGGTGGCAAAGGCAGCTGGTACAATTACAACATTTGAAAGGCATGTGGATGGGTCCATGAATAGGAAGGGTTGAGGGGGATATGGGCCAAATGGGACTAGATTACTTTAGGATATCTGGTTGTCAAGAACAAGTTGGACCCAAGGGTCTGTTTCCGTGCTGTACATCTCTGATTTTATCTTGAGACATTCAAAACACGTAATATGAACACTCAAAGAACCAACTGCCTAGCATTATCTCAATCTCACCCAAATTAGAATTTAGCAGTATCTCTTTCACTACTTATTTTCATAGGACTTTTGGCACCCTCCTTTTCCACAAAAGAGAACTGCACTACGAAAAGTGGCTCCACTAAAAGATAAGTGGGTGCCACAACAAACGTTCATTTCTACCAAATTAGAAGATGCTTAGCTCGCAAAAAGGTAGAAGGCTCCCATCTTGAAATAAGCGCAGCAATGCTGGATTCATTTCAAGAAAGGTATAACCACACACCCTACAGGACTGTCATACTGCTGCACAAGCTTGGACCTTTGCTCAGCCTGATTTTTGAATGCATCTGTTCTTGTCACATGTACCTAGGTACAGTGAAAAGTTTTGATTTATGTGCAGTACAGGCAGAACATACCATACAAAGTGCATTAGGGCAAAGAACAGGGCAGAGAATACAACATTATGGCTGGAAAAAAGGTGCATAAAAAGCAAGATCAACATTAGATTTGAAATTCAAGGGGCCCATTCAGAAACCTAGTAACAGCAGGGAAGAAGCTGTTCGTATATGTTTAAGTTTTTGCATCTTCTACCCAACGGAAGAGGTCAGAAGAGATTATAACTGGGGTGGGAGGGGGTCTTTGATTATGTTGGCTGCTTTCTTGAGGCATGTTTAAATGCACATTATATAACTATTAAAAAAAAAAATCACTCAAATATTTTAAAAGCTTTATGCAGGAGGAATTACTATAGCCCTAGAGTTGAGTACTTGAGTTTTTGAACTGGGTATACTGAGCTTCATTTTTCCTGTTCAATGGTTTAAAAAAAAATGGGTATCTGGGTTGGCATTGGAGCATCATTCATCTCAAGTTCCGTTTCCTTTCTTCATACAAACTGTGAAGAGACACTACTCTTCTTTAGAGTTGCTTTACAAGTTTTGATACTTTAAGCAGTTGAATGGGCACAGTGAGCTTCATTTTTCCTGTTGCCTACTTGCAAATACTCATAGAAAATGACTGAGTGCAATAAGGAATAGTGTTAATCAACAGCAGTTTAGTCAACAGAAGATAGCCTGATCGAACCATGCCAGGTCAGCCAATCAGAAGCCACTTATTTGCACAAGTCATCAACATGTTTTAAAAGGAGTGGTCACGATTACATTGCATATAGTTGAGGAAGTACATGACTCCCAGCAAATAGTTCACAGGTTAAGAGCCAAAAGAAATTATTAATCATATGGTTAACTTATACCACTTAGTCCCACCCTGAGTAAATGCTTTGTGTTCATCACTCCACCCATTCTAATAAAAAATATAGTTTCGGATGATTAACTAAACTATAGCATTCATAGCTGTACTTCCCAATTGAACAAATTTTACGAGCACTATTAGATAGCAAGTCAAGATGGTGCTGCTTGCAAAGCAACTCCAAACAAGAGATATGCCTTTTCACTCCTTGTATGAAGAAAGGAAACAGAACTCAAGATGAGCGATACTCCAATCACCACCCGAATAGCCATTCTTTAAACTAGTCAACGGGAACTTCAAGAGGTTTGAATCGAAAGCAATAACCAGTCAATTCTGGAAACTGAATGTGAAAAATTCACAGCTTGTATTAGCTAAACACTAGGTGGGATCTTTAACCAGACAGGAGGTAACAAGAAAAATCCTTTGATCCATATACCACTTTTTAATGTAGTTCAAAAGGAGCTAGCAATCTTTTTAACTGCAAGGGCCGTTGTAAGCAGTGGCCAAATTTTAGGGCCAAAATCGCACAGAAGTACAGACAATCAGAAGCTTTTATTAACAGGATTCTTATATTTAAAAGACAAAAAAAAAATCGATTCAAGGGGCTCACTTTAGCCACCCACCCCTCCCCAAGACATTTGGATGCGGAATAAAAAGGCGTACTGGTTTTCCAACTAGAATACCAGCGCAGGGGGTAAAACCCGTAGGGGTTGTGTGTGGGGACTGGGGGGGGCGGCAAACAGAGGTCAAGGGAGAGGAGAAGACTGCAAATCCCAGAATGCCCCGCCCGAAAGCGGTGTTCCGATTGGTGAGGGGGCGTGGCCCTAGAATCTCCTGTTCGAAAGAGAACCAATCAACAGCCAGCACCGGCGCCGCACGAGCCACGGCTGGGCGGGGAAAACCTAACGGTCATCGGGAGGACACCGCAGCTGGGACCCCCATCGAGGACAGACGGACCTGAGAGAATAATAAGGAAAATAAAACCTAACCCAGTTTCCTCTCCTCCTCACCCTTTCCCCTCGCCATCCCTCCCCACCAAAAACACCTCAACTCCTCATCCTGTTAACAGTCCCCCATTCATTTACAGGATTCGGCTTGTACCTGTTACCTCACTTTCTAATATACACACTGACCCACTCACCAGCAGCGGCGGCATCATCCAACAAGCAGGCTGTAAGAAGTGGCAACAAGAGCAAAACGATCGCTTTCTCCATGATCGTGGTAGTGGTTAGATACGTGCCGGTTCCTCACTCAGCGAATATGAAGCAACCCTCCCGCCTATCCGGGTATTTGAACACGGGGCGCGAGCCGGCGGTGGTGTGATTCTTAGGCCACACCCCCCTTTAAAGGGCCAGGCCCCGCCTTCCCACCCTCCAGCATCCAAGACCCCGAGCAGCTCCCGGCGTCGCGAAGTAACACTTAGTATATGTTGTGGGGGAGAAAGGAAAACTGCTGATGCTAAACCTTGGGAGTACGTGGACTTTTCAACGAGACCCTTTAAAGCTAATAAATACTGAAATCATTTACTTCAAAGAGATAATACTCACTCCTCTGCAACAATTATGTAGTCCCTGCACCATACTAACTTTCTGCCCTTCTCCGCGACAGTTTTTTTATACAATCCCTACAGTGTGGAAACAGGCCCTTCGGCTCAACAAGTCCACACCGAACCTCAATGCATCCTACTCAGACTCGTCCCCCTATAACCCACCTCATTTACACATCCCTGATCACTATGGGTAATTTAGCATGGACAATTCACCTAGCCTGCACATCCTTGGACTGTGGGAGGAAACCGGAGCACCCGGATTTATAGATATTTTCGTGATCAGCGAGATTGTTGTACACCTCCGGAGCAGGGGGGACTTGAACCCGGGTCACCTGGTTTAGGTGTAGAGACAGTTTGACCTCTGTGCCACCAAGAGCCCTCCTATAACTTTTTAGAATGCGTTCTTACGGCCAATGCAATGTTTGCTCTTGAGATGCGCTCAGCAATTCACAACCGAGAGCGGGGAAAAAACCCGTAAAACAAACAGGAACAAAAACACAAGTTGCTAGAAGCTCAGCATCTGTGAAGAAAAAAATCAGAGTTAACGTATCGGTTCCGGTGACCCTTCCTCGGAACCCTCCTGTTTTGAGGGTCACCGGACCCAAAACGTTAACTCTGATTTTTTCTTCACAGATGCTGCCAGACCTGCTGAGCTTCGAGCAACTTCTGTTTTTGTTCCTGATTTACAGCATCTGTAGTTCTTTCAGTTTTTTATTTAGCAAAACAAGCAGTATTACTTGGAAATTAATGCATTGGTTGTACTGGACCTTCATTTCGAAGCATGCAAGATTAAACTGACCATTGCGTGCCATTCGCAAGTTTTTTTTGTTTTGGGTTCCTTCTGGGTAAGGAATGGAAGGTTATGCTGATGGCATGGGGGGAGGTGCGGAATGAGTTCAGATGAAGAGGTAGTATGGGGATACTTTTCGAGAGCTTAAATGCCCAGCACTAAATAAAAACCCGTTGGGATGAATGGCTCATTTATGCGCCACACTTTCAATGTAATTAATCAATCATTCTGTGGCTGTGTGTGGGATGGGCATGGCACTAAACATCTGATATATTTGCAGAATTACAGACACTTAAAAAGAAGATCCTAATATGTAGAAATAATTTTGTAACCAATGAGTTAACACACTGTTCTGGATTTTGTAACACGCACATTTTGGAAATTACAATGTCAATCTAATTCTCCTTCACTTTCACAATATTTCAGATCAGATTAGTTCTTAAATTCCATTGTCTCTGTTCCAGTGCATCACAATATTGTAAATTATTCACACTACACTGATCCCATACTCAATGGGAGAGTGAGATGACAAATAAATGGGAAGGAAGTAAATGGAGGATTTTTCGATAATTGTTTAGAGTTGGATAGAAAAGTCAGAGTGCTTAATCCTGGAACTGAAGCAATCTCACCCACCAAAATAGGAAGTAAACATAGCCTTAACACCTCCCAATTGAAATAATATGTAGCACTTCAACACGTCCCAAAAATATCTCAAAATAGATCATATTAAATTACTTTGAAATGAAATGACTATTCCTCTATTTGCATATGCAGCAACCAGTTTGTACTACACCTAGATCTGGCAAAAAGCTAGAAATGGAATTTTAGTTAGGATCTTGCATGGTGCTTGGAATAGTTTCATGTGATAATTAATGCTTAATGGAAGAGGCAAACTAATTCTCACTTTAATGTTTCAGGCAAAGAACTGTACTTTGGACAATGCAATGGTTCTGTGCTGGAATTCCACTGAGGACTGGTACAGGGTTTCACCTTACAAACCAAAATGTGAGAGTCACTGGGTCATGCTCAGTCAAAAGGGCCTTTTTATAGGATGCAAAACCCAGTTACTCCTTAATCTCTGGATTCTTCTAGATTACAAAATTAACACAAATTGTTTCTTTTAAATACCCTATGAGTTGAAAGTGCCAGACTGTGAGCAGAATCTTACCAGGCTCTGAGCAACATGGATTGGGGCGAGAACGAGCGGGATGGCTGTCTTGATGTTGAGATCATCTTGCTGCAATTTCCCGGCTTTGCTCAAGCAGTATGGCAAGATTCTCACCAGGGAGCGGCAAATTCGCAATTGATAGTTTTGCTTGGTGCATGATGTGTTAATAGTCCAACTTACCACAGTTACCAAATTCATCACGCAACTAGCCATCAGAAAAATATGGAAACTAGGGGAGGTTGTTGTCAGGTTCAAGTTGCTATTTGCTCCAGAAGAACTCCATGTTGGACACCAAGCACTAATATCTTGCGAATACTGCTTTGGCACTGGCCACATGCACCCCAGATCTGACTTGAACCCACCTCTTTGAACCCTATTTCAGATTCACATACAGGACACTTCTGCACTTCACTGCCCCATCTCAGACTGTTGTGGCAACCATCATTGCAGTGCTGCGGCAAGAATAGTTTACACTCAGGCATGTGCATCCAACTCATGGACTGGACCAGGATGTATCTCTGGGCTCTTTGCTCGATTTTCTAGTGCTAACTCTCTCTGAAATCACCTTGATATTTACAGTGTCCCTGCCTTGCTTTGCCTTGCCTTGCCTTGCCTTGTTGCTTCCCCAAGCCAGAGATAATTGGCTTATATTACTATGGTCTCGTTTAACAAAGACACAAAACCAAGAGCCTTGCCATACTTGTCAACAGGCCTCAGTCCATTCAAAGGGATCAGCCTTCACTCAGGAGCTCCTGCAACAGTAAATTAACACACCCTCCAATAACCATCCAGTCCCTGCTCAGGGCAGTCAGAATCAGGATCCTCTTGCTAATACGGGATGAGGAGCCAAATAAGAAATAGCAAACCACCCGTCTTGACTCTTCCTGCCCTGTTGTGTGTTGTTTTGCGCCTGGAATGAGAGACAGGCAGGTATTAAGGAAGATGAAAGTGGATGGCACAATGATTACATTGGTGCAGTAGGGAGGTTTGTTGAGCGATTGTGCAGGCAGCACAGAGCTGTACAATGTTAGTGGTGTCATGGTTTGGAGGGGGAAGGATGAGTGGGAAGATGTTGCATGCATTAATGAGAGTCCTACAGCATGAACCTTGATAGGAGGTGGGCACATTAGCAGTGATAGAGTGAGTGTGAAATATTGGAGAGAAATGGTGGCACTTATGCTGGTGAAGTGGCAAAGGTCATTGATCTTCTTCCTACAGAACTGGGCATTCCTCCAGATGGTTGAGATTATTTCAGCATGGGTGGCAACCTTGGACCAGCTTGGCATGATCTGGTGTCATGGCCTTCACTGCTGGTCTTGGGGGAGAAAGGAGGTCCTGCCTGTGCACCACCTAGTCCATCAGGATATCCATGACCATGCCTGAAAAGCAAAGTGAGAACTGAATTGATTTGAATTAGGTTTATTGTCACATAAATTTACAAGTCGCCACTTTTGGCACCATCTTAGGTACGAAGATACCTAGGAAGATAATCTTAGTTACAAAGCAGAAAAATAAGGAAAACAAAAGTTAAAAAGTTAAACATTACAGTCCTTCTTATTAAAAAGTAGAAAAACAAATACAGTTAACAGGTTTTCTCCCTGTTTGCTATGTCTGGGACATCTGACAGTGTTTGTCTGGGCTCATAACAGCTTTTTAATTGTGGTTGCTGGTGCCAGGCAATTCTAAGATCTCCAGTGAATGGTGATTGCCCCAGTAAGGCAGTACAGGGGAGGAATAGGACATGATTCTTGTTGTGAGGGTTCAAATGGCAATTAAAGCCGCTAGTTCGGTAAGATATGGCGAGAGAACCTGTCTGGCCTTGCGGCAATAATCTCCACCAAACTCGAACAGACTAGTACTCAGCCAAAAAAATGGTAAGATTCTGCTCCGTATTTCTTAATTTTCATTAATATTGAATCCAATGTTTCGTCAATGACTGAGTGTGATTGGTGGCATTGGGAGTGATAAATTCATTCCAACAATTAATTTGCCACTGCCAAATGGACTATAACAACACAGTTCTACAATATTTCTAAAACTATTCGCCCAGTTACCCGTGACATCTAGTCAGTGGAAGGCCTCAAGGGCATTATTAAACTGTAATCCATCTCTGGGCTTCAGCCTATGTTAAGTTACATGAGTGATTCACTCCCTGACTGCCCCATCTTCCAATCTTGGCCAAACCACTGTGTGCTGAACCTGAGCACTATCCTCTTGGTGTCAGCTGTGGCTCAGTGGATAGCCCTCTGTCTCTAAGTCAGAAGGTTGTGGACCTCAGCCTAAAAATCAAAGCGGACACATCAATGCAGTTCTGATGGAGTCCTGCACAACTGGAGGTGCTGCTTTTTAGATGAAAAGTTGCAAACCGAGGCTCCAGCTACTTTCTCAAGTGAACACAAAAGATTCCAAGGCACTATTTCAAGGAGAACAGCGGAATTATCTCAAGGTGTCTCTATCAATATTCATCTCTCAACTAACATCATGAAAACAAATTGTCTGGTCATTATCACATTGCTGACTATGGTAACTTGCTGTGTGAAAATTGGCTACAACCCTTCCTATAATACAGCAGTGATTTCATTTCAAAATTATTTGCATTGTCTGTAAAGTGCTTTAAGCTAGTCAGTGGTCATGAAGGACACTATGTAAATGTAAGTCTCTTTCCTTCCACTGATGAATCCCTGAATAGTAAAGCTTGATTGTGTTTGGTTAGATAAAATAGGAGAGGATCTCCACAATAAAGATGCCTTAGAAATAAACACTGTTAAAGGATAGTGCGATGATAAAGAAGCTGTACAAGTATTACAGTATAACCACATTAAAATTTCTTTGCCCATTATTTTAGTGAGTGGGTGAATAGTTGTCAAAACAACAGCAAAGCAATTTTGTGTAAGTCATATTGTGTTCCTGCATTCATTCGGACACAGTTCTATTAAAAAGCCAGTGTGCTTGTACCTTTTTTTACACAGTTGCATCACATTTATGTGAATAGTCTTTAACATAACATCTTGTATTACACCTGACTCCCGTGAACAATTCTAAAGTTGTGTCATTCTGATGCCCTGACCACCAGCCACTGACCATCCCATTTATCAGCACCCCTAACCCACCTGCACAGCCACAACTATTCCCCCTCCACCAATACCCAAGTCTGAGCACTGTAAGATGCTCCTGTGAATTTTCTGCCATGCGGATTTCCAATGATTAACAATAACCCATAAACATTACTTTCCCGTGAGTGCTGTTTTTTTGGGCTCCTCCCTCCCCTGTTGTTACCAAACACTATTGCTCAAGGCGGAAGGTTAAATTGAGCTGGCCTTATGCCCTCATCCAATCAGCTGTTAACATGTAATCTCATATGCACAAGGCTGGGTACTTGATAGTTTATGTGACTGACAAATCATACGATGTTTCCTGACCTTCCCACTGTGAAAGACCTTGGACTCAAACCAAGGTTTTGTTCTGCTCTTTGCCTCCCCCTTCTTCTATCCAGCTGTTAGTCAACAATCATTCTAATTGGGGTTTGAATATCACAGAGAACTTGGGCTTTGGACTAACTTCAAGTACATTAGGGGTAACTAGCCA
>NW_025968203.1:0-25000 GCF_021869965.1 Rhincodon typus
TTTCCAGCAACTTCTGTTTTTGCACCCAGTGTTAGACTCAGTGCAAGCCTGTAGATAGGTCCAACTTTGAAAATTGTATCTTTAAGTTAATGTGTAACGAAATGTGAGAGCTGTACTTATCAGGAAAGATTGAACAGACTGAAGCTTGTTTCTGCAGAAAACCAGGTTAGGGGTGACCTGCTAGAAGTTTGCAAAATTATGAAAAGTTTTGCTTGGCTCACCTGGGACTGTAACATTCTCCCTGGGGTTAAACATTGAGTTCAGTGTTTCTCTGCAATGTTCATTCTGTATCTAGACTAGCAATAACTACAAGTCAGTACCAGGGGAGTGCTGCGCTATTGTGGGTCAGTGCTGAGGGAGTGCAAGTTGCTGAAACACTGTGTCTGAAGGTGATGTTTAAATACAACCCTGTGGTAATAGATCCCTGGATAGTTTGGAAAGATGAAATGAATTTCATCTGTTGTCTTGGCCTAAGTTCTCTGTCTTTGCAGATTGACTGCTCGTCTCCTGGTTGTGTGGGGGTTGTTTGTCAGAATTTCTTTTGAAACATGTGCGTCCATATGTACCTACATTTCTTGGTTCCATCTCCCTGACAGCCCAATATTTATGTAATGGGATGCGGACCCAGGTTCGGTGTCTGTATTTCCAGGGGCAGTTGGGTGGTACATGGGAAAGGGTGTGTAATCACTGAGTATGTCTGTATGTATGAGATGTTCAGGATATTTGAAGGTGTTTGAGCGCTGGGCGTGGTCTGTCCTGTTGCAAAGTTCGAATTGGACTTGTGTGTGTGAGATGTTTGATACAAACTGCTGTGCTGACTTTCCATATTGAAATGTGTGTTATCTGATCCACTGCTGGGGAAAGTTCATCCGCTGAATGCACTGTTGCCAGTTGTTGCTCCACTGCCTGTAGCCTGGAACATGGTTGTTTCCTTGCCCTGATATTTGCTCACCTCTCCTGTGCCTCCAGTTCGGATGGCCTGTCATCCTTTTCCTTTGAGTGTGGGTCTGTGAAGTACTCAATATTTTTGATGTAAATTCCAGTTGATGATTGCCATTCTACCACAATGATTAACCAGCTTTGTGTTAGATTTCTGTATAGTATCTGCTTGATGATATCATCATTACAGGGTCCATGGTGTATCAACAAACACATCTCTGCCTTCTATCTCCAGAAGAACTGCAGATGCTGGAGTCAGAGATAACACAGTATGGAGCTGGAAGAACACAGCAGGCCAGGCAGCATTAGAAAAGCAGGAAAGTTTTTCAGTTGGAATTGCCTTGTACTCACCTAAGTACTTTGACCATTAATGTCTTTACCTACCAAAAATATTTCGGTCTCAGTCTGCTAGCCTGTACATAGAAATTCTGGCAGTATCTAAAATTTTTCAAAGTTACATTCACAAGAGATTAGATTAATTAGTGCTGTTGAATTTAAGTTTGCTGTTAACTTGAGTTGGTGATAAGACTGGCTTCATAATACCCTTTCATTGCTAACCTGTACTGTGTAACTGTGCTTGGGCAAATCTGTGAATTGCCCTTGAGACTGTTCAGGGACGGTCTTAATCCAGTCTTTGTGGTTTTGTTGTGAAAAGGAAAATGTTCATTTTCAGAATGAACAATCTTTTGCATATATCTGGCTGGGTGTAGTTGGAATTGTTGTACTTATGTACACAAAGAACTGCATGGTCTGGTGGAAAAAGCTGGTCACTGAGTGCTCGGTTGAGACTGATCACCCATTAAGGGGTGAAGACAAGGTGTCATTCTGGGGGAGAATTGCAGAAATAGCAGGTGGAATGGAGGAAGTAACAATCAGTATTGGAGCTGGAGGAACACAGTAGGTCAGGCAGCATCAGAGGAGTAGGAAAGTCAACGTTTCAGGTCGGGGCCCTTCTTCAGAGTTCTGAAGGGCCCTGACCTGAAACGTTGACTTTCCTACTTCAGAGTTCTGAAGAAGGGTCCCGGCCCAAAACATCAATTTTCCTACTCCTCTGATGCTGCCTGACTTACTGTGTTCCTCCAGCTCCACATTGTCTTAGACTCTGACTCCAGCATCTGCAGTTCTTGCTATCTCCAATCCAATATTGGAGGTGGGTTTGAGGTGCTGGGCTATATTGTGAAGGTGTAATATGCCATCATAGTGATGGGTAGATTGTGGAGTGTGGGAGGACAAGAGCCTGATGATTTTGAAGCTCGTTTTTGGATATGGCCTGGTTAAACCCTAGTAAGAAGCCAGCGATGGGTCGTGGGGCATCTAAGGTGAATTGTAGATGGGGAGTTTGAGAAGTCAGTGGAGGCTTTCAGCTGATGGGATATTGAATGGATATTTTCAATGACAGAGACACAAGTTGCACAGTTTCACCGGGGGCCCTGTGTTCCTGGAATTTCATTTAACATGGGCTAAAGGAAATTAGCTTTTTATTCCTACACAGTCTGGGCTGTGTTAGAAAGTTTGAAGATGGTTTGATGCAAACATTGTGGTTGTTTGAAACATGCCTTAGCTTATTACACTGTACCACCTACAGGAATTTGAAGATTTTAAAAATAATTTTTCTGGGAATTTTGTTCTCTTTGCTGTAAGGGTTGTAAGGTGATCAGTTCAGAGTAATGTGAAGATGGGGCTTGAAGCTAACCTGAGCTTTCTCTGACAGGTACACAGGATAGCGAGTCCTCAGTTGATTAAAGCAGCGTGTGAACATCTCTGATTGTTGGTCTCCTACTCTACAGCTGCCATTGGATTTGCTGATTCCCTACTCAACAGGCAATAAACTAGGGCCTTTGCCTGAATGTAAAATCGCTGACATTCTAGCTTCCATTTTCACCCCGTTTGTGTATTTTCTCAATTTGTCCTTTCACCTACTGGAGTTGACGCACGTTTGTGTGATAGAGTAGAAGTTGTTACTGGTGAATGATGAGAGGGAGCCCTACTTGCTGAGGAGAACCACTTTAATTGTAGCACCCAATACCCACTCTGAACTTGTGATCGGGACACTCAATACAAGCTGGGAATTCTATTTTTGACGTTCCTTGCCTGACCACCTTGGTCCCAAAATAAGGATAGGTGCTATCCTGAGACTCTTTTAATGTTTGTCTCTCATGCTGGTGAGACAACAATCCTGTTTATTTCCCCGTTCCCTTTACTCTCTCCCACCAGATTTTGTGCTGGTTCAATTGAGGGATGTCAGGAAATAGAAGAAATGGCACAACTTCCGATTGATGAGTCAGCTTTGTTATTTTAGGAAAGTTACTAAATGGGGATAATTTACACATGATCCTTAAACTTGTTGAAATTCCAATTCTCAATTAGATTTCTACTCTTAAAATTTTGCAAGTCGTAGGGGATTTGTGTTTAGTTTAGTAATATTATTCTAGTGTTAACATTGAACTCAGATACAGAGTAAAGCTGTTTCTATACTGTCCCCATCAAATGCTTTCAGGGCATTCCCCACAGCTCAGTGAACTTTTCTGGTGATTGTCCTAGCCACACAGATTAGAGATGCAGCTGTGAGGAATTTGGAGTTTGCTGATCTCGGATAGGGTAGAGAGTAAAGTTGGAGCGATTCTAGGGAGTAGGGAGGGGGAGAAGTGACTGATTCCTCCTCCAAAGGTTGGCAGTCTCTGTTGAAAGTACCATGTGGCTGAGAATGGGATCAGGCTGTGCTGTGATGCCCTAGCAGTTGAATAACTGATATGATGAAGTAGCACGTTGCCCAGCATCTCAACGGCTGTACCCCAAGAATCACTCAACAGCTTGGAGTGGGGTGGGGTGGCACTGGGGCCAGAGCCATCTGGCTGGGAAATCAACATGTGTTCTACAAAATCTCCTTTTTATGTGCGAAGTTGGGATTTTGATCTCAAACGCACTCCACATAGTGAGCATGATTCTTCTCTGTCGCTTGCTGAATTCCCATGGTTCATAATTCAGGACGAAAGTAACAATGTAATTTCAACAAATGCAGATTAATAAGAGAAACTTACACAGGTTTTTGAATGGCAAATTGTATTTAATTGACTTGCTTTTTGAAAAGGTAACAGAAAGGATTATTGGGGATAATCATGTTGACGTAGTGTGGATGGACTTCCAAAAGACATTTGATACAATACCAGGCCATAGGCTTGTGAGCAAATTCATAACTAGGAAACAAAAGGGGCAGTAGCAACAGGGAGACTAGACTGGTGCAGTAATTAATGGATGTTTCTTGAACTGGAAGATTGGAGTTTCCCAGGGATCTGTGGAGGACCTGGACTCTTCCTAATATGTAGTAATAACTTAGACATTGGGGTATGGCACAAGTTCAAAATTTGCAGATGTTACATAGTTTGGAAATTTAAAACTATTGTAAACTGTGAGGAGAGCAGTTAGAACTTCAAAAGGATATGGACAGGTTGGTGGCGTATGCAAAAAGGTGACAGATGAAATTTAATGCAGAGATTTGTGAAGTGATTTACTGCTCCATTCCTCCAGATGCTGCCTGGCTTGCAGGGCCCTACTCTTTCCCTGGTTATCCCCTTCCCCTTGAGTTATAGAACATCTTCCAATTCTCCCTAATTTTCCCCCCAGAGAGAGACCGGGGGTATGCCTGGATAAATCGTTTGAAGATGACAGGACGGGTTATGTGT
Source organism: Rhincodon typus (assembly GCF_021869965.1). Taxonomy (NCBI): domain Eukaryota; kingdom Metazoa; phylum Chordata; class Chondrichthyes; order Orectolobiformes; family Rhincodontidae; genus Rhincodon; species Rhincodon typus. The sequence continues at coordinate 4,620 of NW_025968203.1, forward strand.
GTGGTTGGTAAAGCATACAGTATCCTAGGCTTTATTGGCAGGGCACACAGTACAAGTCAAAGGAGTTTATGTTAAAGTTATATAGAACACTAGGTCAGCCTCAGGTGGAGTATGGCATCAGTTCTGGGTTTGTGAAAGCAATGGAGAGTGTGTGGGAAATGTTCATAAGAATAGATCCAAGGATGAGCATCTTCAGTAACGTTGATAAATTAGACCAATTGGAACTGACTTCCTTGCAGAAGAGAAAGTCAAGAGGAGATTTGAAAGAGGTGTTCAACTCATGAGGGATCTGGACAGAGTAGTTAGAGTGAAACTATTGCCTTTGGTGACAGAATCAAGAACCATAGGGCAGTGATTCCTGGTGATTGGCAAAGGGACAAAGAGGACTTGATGAGAAGGAAAAGAAGCTTTTAAAGATGTGAAGGGACCAAGTCAACGGAGGCCCTGGACCTCAAGAAAGCAATTAGAGCAAAGAATGGTCATAAAAAGATACTGGTGGGTAAGATTAGGGAGAATTTAAGATGTTCTATAAGTAAGTCAAGGGGAAGGGGATAACCAGGGAAAGAGTAGGGCCCTGCAAGCCAGGCAGCATCTGAAGGAAAGGAGCAGTCAACATTTCGGGTATACCCTTCTTCAGGACTGAAGAATCTGGAGGACATTGTAAGGCATTAAACAAGTACAGAAAAAATATACAACGATGCTGCCGGGACTGGAACGTTTGAGTTATAGGGAGAGGCTGAATAGGCTGGGACGTTTTTCCCTGGAGCAACAGAGGCTGAAGGGTGACTTTATAGAGGTTTATAAAATCATGAGGGGCATGGATAGAGTGAATAGCCAAGATCTATTTCCTAGGACAAAGGAGTCTAAAACTGGAGGGCATAGGTTTAAAGTGAGAGGCGAAACATATAAAAAGGATGTAAGGGGTAACTTTTTCACGCAGAGAGTGATGTGTGTATGGAATAAAGCTGCCAGAGGAAGTTCTGGAGGCAGATACAATTACAACATTTAAAAGGCATCTGGTAGGGTGTATGAATAAGAAGGCTTTAGAGGGATATGGGCCCAAGTGCTGGCGAATGGGACTAGGTTAGATTGCGATGTCTGGTCGGCATAGGTGAGTTGGATCGAAGGGTCTGTTTCCGTGCTGTATGACTCCACATCTATTTTCACTTTGGAGAAGAAGGATGTAGGTACAGAATTCTGGAAGAGGAACTGTCAGGTTCTTAAGTGTGACAAAGAGATCCTAGCAGGGGAGGCGATGGCCTAGTGGTATTATCACTGGAGTGTTAATCCAGAGACCCAGATAATATTCTGGGGACCTGGGTTCGAATCCTACCATGGTAGATGGTGGAATTTGAATTCAATAAAATCTCGAATTAAGAATCTAATGATGACCGTGAATCCATTGCCAGAACCCATCTGGTTCATTAATGTCCTTTAGGGAAGGAAACTGCCATCCTTACCTGGTCTGGCCAACATGTGACTTCAGACCCACAGCAATATAGTTAACTCTGAACTAGCCAGTGGTGCCCTCATCCCGTTCATAAATAAATAAAACGACATGTACATTAAGAGCAAAAGAGCAATTAAGGAGAGAATAGGACCGTTTATAAATCGACGAGATCATCTATGTGTGGAACCACAGAAGATGGGAGCAGTACTAAACAAATATTTTGTCAGTTTTTACTGTGGAGAAAGACAATGGAGGCTGGCAAACTTGGGGAACTTGTAGACGCAGGTACGATTAGAATATTTAAACGACATTTGGAAAGGTATATGGATAGGAAGGTATTATAGGCATATGGGCCAACAGAGGCAAATGGGACTAGTTTAGTTTGGGAAACCTGGTTCGGCTTGGGCGAGTTGGACCGAAGGATCTGTTTCCATGCTGTATGACTCTATAATACCCGTTCAAGACAGCAATGAGGCAGTATTTTTCCTTAGACGGTCATGATGATTCTCTGGAACTCTCATCCTCAAAAGGGAGTGGAAACAGTGCTTTGAATATTTTTAAGGCAGAGTTGAACAGAATGGGGGTGATAGGTTGTGAGGGGAGGCAAGATGGATTAGCCATGATCTTGAGCAGACTCCAAGGTCCAAGTGGCCTACTGCTGCTCTTAATTTGCATGTTTATACATGTTTGTATCTTCAGGCACCTGTGACTGTAATTTTCTGGTCTATTAATTTGTGTCCTAATGGTGTTTATTATTCTGTCAATGATTCTTTCTCTTCAACTGTCCGCTGCAAAACAGTGTCTCATTGCAGAAATTTTTCTTTTTCCCTTGACATTCTCTATGCTCAGTTTCTCCATGTATTTTAGTTCTGTGGCCTGACCCTGGGTACATACCATCAGTTTGCTTGAAGCTCCCTGAATTGTTCCTGAAGTTGCAGTTGTTAGTCTCTGACCACGACCTGTTCATTGTCTGGTTTTGCTCCAGGTCTTTATGTTTTGCCCCTGTTGCTGTTTGATTCTTCCTGCTCCCTTTTCTCTCCTGCAATTGTTAACCCCTTTCTGGGGTATTTTCCCCATTCAGTTTATTGTGGCTTATTCACTTATTCCTTGACCAACGATTCAATTATGGGAGCTTCACAAATGAGCAATAAGAATGTGAGGAGTATGTATTACCACAGCTATAGTCTGTTCACTCTTTCGGGAATGACTGCACGCATGCACTTCCCTTTCAGTGTTGAATTGTGATTGGAAATGGCAGCTTTTAAAAAATTCATTCATGGGATGAGGGCATCGCTGGCTAGGCCAGTATTTATTGCCCAGCCCTAAGTGACCTGAGAACAGTTAAGTGTCAACTACATTGTTGTGGGTTTGGAGTCACATAGGCCAAACCGGGTAAGGATGGCATTTCCCTCCCTAAAGGACAGTTTGAATGAATATCACCACCCAACTCAGCTTCAGGTAGACCTCAGTGCCCATCCTGTGCCTCCCCACCCGCTCTAGCACAGCTGCTCTGTGAGGTGTGAAGTTTGTTTAATTCACGACATATTCCAAGTTATTTTGCTCATCCTTGTTTTCAACCCCCCGCCCCTACCCCTGTTGCCTCTTTCCTTTGGCTCTGTAACCTCCTGAAGATCTCTGCGCTGGTAGATTTCTGGCCTCTCGTGCATCTCTTGCATTAATTGCTTCACCATTCGTGGCCATGGCTCTACCTGTCTGTGCCCAGCTTCTGGAATTCCTTCCCTACATCTCTCTGTGTCTTACCCTCTTTAAGACACCCCTTAAAATCTTTGTCTTTGACCAAGCTTTTGCTCACATGCCGTAACATCTCCTTATGTGACCTGGTAACATATTTTGTTTTATAATCTTACAAATGAAACATCTTGAACTGTTGCACCAAAATAGTGCTATATAAATGTACGTTGTTGTGTTCCAATTCACACCAGACCCCCAAATCAGTAGAGATTGAGAGTTGGATTGAGTTACCTTGAGTTACAGATGAGTGAATGCCAAGATGAGATGGCAGTCTGAGGAAGGTGTGCTCCTCCTTGTATGTTCCTCGTGTGCTTGGACTTCGGGTATGATGGCAGTAACCTTGTTCGTAACTTTGTTTTTCTGTTGTGATTATTGGTGATTACAATACAAATGATGGGATAAATAAAAGTTTCTTCCAAAATTTCCACCTCCTTATGCAAAACCCATTCCTTTCTCTGCTTCTGGTTTGACAGTAGAACTTTTGCTGGGGGTTTAATCCCCATGGAAGGAGCTAGCCAGGTGTTTAATGTTGTTGGGCACTTTAACTGCTTGGGGCTTCATGTATTCCTCCTCCCTTCAAGTGTTTATCCAACTTCCCCTTAAATGCAACAATACTATTCAAAAAACAAACTACTCCCTGTGGGAACAAATTCTATAATTTCACTGCTCTCTGGGTAAAGAGGTTTTGCTTGAATTGCCAGTTGAAATGATTATGGCCCCGATTTTGGACTTCTGTGATTAGAGATGCCTTCTCTATGCCTAACCCAATATTAGGTCACTCCTGCACCTTCTGTTTCAATACAAAGGTTCCCAGCCTATTCAGTCTTTCACTACAGCCTCAACTCTGGTACCAAGCTTGTGAATTGTACACCTTGGTGAGACTGCATTGGAGTAAGGTGTACAGTTTTGGTCCCTTTACTTGAGGAAAGATGTAATTGCATTGGCGGCAGTTCAGAAAAGATTCACTCGATTAATATCAGAGATGAAAGGCTTGCTTTAGGACATATTGAATAGTTTAGGCCTATACTTTCTAGAGTTTAGAAGAATCATAAGAGATACAATTAAGATATATAAGAAGTTAAAGGTTATTTGATGAACATGTAGAACATATGGTTCTCCTTGTGGGCAATCTAGAATGAGAGGTTGTAGTTTTAGGATAAGGGGTGACAGGTTTAAAATAGATGAGCAGAACTTACTTCTTTCGAAGGGTCATGAATGTGAAATTCACTCCCCAGAGTGTGGTGGATGCTGGGACACTGAATCAATTTGAGGAGATAGACAGATTTTTAATTAGTAATGGGTTGAAGGATTATGGGAATGGGCAGGAAAGTGGAGTTGAGGCAGAGGTGAGATCAGCCGGGATCATATTGAAAGGTGGAGCAGTCTCGAGGGGCTGAATGGCCTACTCCTGCTCCTAGTTCTTATGTTCTCATTTTCTCTATTGCCTGTCTCTCCTTTTTATTATATGGGCAGCAGCATTGTGCCCAATACTCATGTTATTGTCTAACCCTGATTTGATATAAGTTCAATATGATATCTCTGCTTTAAAGTTCCAATCCTGTCAGATGGACCTTGTGCTTTGCTTTGCTTTGATTCAATTACTACCTGGTCCTGAGTTACAGAGACCCCCTGATGGGGATCAGCTGACAGGGTGTAATCTGGGATCCGCTGGTGCCAGTTTTAGAGTATATCACCTGGTTTCTTTGGTTGCTACATTGTGGCCCCTGGGTGATGAGGGGCTCTTAATTGATTCACGTTTGGGCCGAGTCAATGCTTTGGGGAAGGGACAACAATGTGGTGGGGGTTTGATCATTGTGAACTTTGAATTTTTTTTGTACAGCTGCTGGGTGCACAGTATTGTGTTTGAAAGTGTTTTATCCTGTGTTATCATCCCTCAAGGGCATCTACTTTATCTTGACTTCTATCTGTGATGGATCTACTGGAGTGTCTGTCACCCTTTTCTCCACAGCTCCAAGGCAAAACGCCACCTGTATTGGGCCGGGTCGATAACTTTTTGATATGATCACCAGGTGTGTCAAGTTTGCTGCTTCAGCTCATCCTCACTGGTACCCCTCCCATCTCTGCCCCTCTGCACAGTGGCACACAGGATACTTTACATGGAGTGTGTGCCCTTTGCAGGCGAGAGGGCCCTCTGCATAGTGTGGATCACCCTTCCTCCAACCCACACGACCTCACTGCAGAATACTTCAGCTCCTACCTACCACTCCAGTCTCTTCGCCAATGGTCTCCATCATATTGCAGCAACATGTTGAATTCTGAGTGAAGGTGTAGTCATGCTGGAACGCAGGTTGCTTTTGCAGATATTATGATGAGATGCAAAGGGAAGAAACGGTGACCAGGAACAAATGTCTGTCAGAATTTTGCAAATGAATAATCAGGACATTCAAGAGCTTTCTGCTACCACTCTTCAATAAATCAGAAAAGCCCTTTAAACAGGGACTGTCAAATGATTTTAACTGGAAGTAGAGGAAGTTAGGTGATTTTTGAATTTTGCCTTTGTTACTCCCGGAGGTAAAAGGTGTATCATTTCTATATTCCTATTTTGGAGTTGAATTTTAAAATAGTGGCATATGGTTGTTGGTTACTTTTGTAAAGGGTTTTCTGTTTAGTTTAGGGAGTCTTTCTGGATCAGGTCACTGATCCAGAAAGTGTCAGAAAGCAGGTAATTACAAACCCCTGTAGTTCTAATGAAAAGAGGCCATTAACTTTGTAGGAGCAAATTACTGCAGATGCTGGAATCTGTACTGAAAACAACAAGTGCTGGAGATCACAGTGGGTCAGACAGCATCCATGGAGAGACAGCAAGCTAACATTTCAAATCTAGCTGACTTTTGATTTGATGAAAAGTAATCTAGACTCAGCATTAGCTCCATGGATGCTGTCTGACCCAACAACTCTGTTCTTAGTTCAGAAGGACCCAGGGTGTTCAAGTTTCTTTTTTAATAATTCAGAAGTAAGTTTTTCAGTTCAGAAGACATCAGTCTTGAGTTCAGAAGCCAGTTTAGTTTTCTCTTGAGCAGTCTAAGGAATGGGTTACCTCAAAAGAAGGGTTTAGTTTATGAAATTTCCAAACCGAGAGAATTTGTTTAGAAACCTGCAGGTTATTACAACTGCGAAAGTTTAGGTTCTCAGATTTCAGGAAAAGTTCATGTTAGTATATTTGGAAAGGGCTCATGGAATCCACTGTCCACTGCAAAGAAACTGTCAGGAATTACCTAACCTTTAGAATTGGGATAGAAGTGTAATTTCTGTGGACTCTTGAGTTTTTGTGACGGACAGTGTTGGAAAATTGGCTGACGTGTTGTCTGTCTTGAGATCATTCTAACTGTCATATATCTTAGTTTGTTTTTGTTATTTCTTTTCTGTAACTAACTTTTTGTTGAACAAAATCTGCAGCCTTAGGTGAATTTGTCTCTGTGACTAACTACCATGTTAATTAACTAAAAATAAACGTGATCTGTTAAGCCTGATTTCATCCCGAGATCTGATTTGTCCAGTAGCACCATCAGCTGGGATCATAACAATGTGAAACATTTTGTGTGCAGTGTTTATAAAGACCCTAAGTGTTTATAAAGACCCTAAGTATTTACAGAGAACCTCAGTGAGACTGAATTCATCAACTGTAGTGACTTATTAAGCGCAGTTACAAGAAGCAGTTGTTTCATAAACCATCAAATGAAGGATTGAGTCAACCGATCCCAGCAGAGGAACAGTGCTGGTCTGGAGACCAGGAAATGTTTTAATGGGATGCAGGTGTCACTGCCTGGACAAGCATTTTCTGTGCGTTCGTAATTGCCCTGAAAAGATGATGGTGAGCTACCGCTTTGAACCTCTGCAGTCGGTGTGGTTCATGGACAACTTGCAATGATTTTTGTTGTGGGGATGTGGTGTTTGAACATTAGTGACAGTGAAGGAACGGCGATGGAGTTCCAAATCAGTCTGTTGAGCAAGTTATTGAGGTTATATCATTCAGGGAAGTGGTTGTTGTTCTAGTTCTGACCTTACCCAAATGGTATTAAGATGGCAAAAGTGGGTGATGAGCCACACATTGCTTAAAACCCAGATCTAACCTGATACTGTTCAATTTAGCTCCACCTGAATTATTGGAACATGCAATCACAATCTCCGCTCAAAGAAAGAACAAATTGCAGTTGTCATTATAAATTACCATTATAACATTGTTCAGTGTAAAGGTGGTGGGGGGTTTATAGGTCTCATGGCTCCCCCAGTCAAGTAAATCATTATTTAAATTTTCATTCTACTAGTAGAAAATAGTGCAAGCTGCTTTAACTTGGTCTCACCTTTTGGACCCCATCCTCCAAGCTTTAATGGATTTCCACTGAAGTTGCATTTCTGCAGCACTGCTCAAAGTGTTAATGGTCCAAGGTAGTTTATGGCCAATAAAATGAAGTGTTGTAGGAAACGCAACAGCCAGCTTCCACATATCAACGTTCCACAAACTGCAATGTGATTAAAAACAGATTATCTGATTATTGTGATTTTGTTTGAGGAATAAATATTGGCCAGTCCTATGAGAAGTGGTCAGATAGGGTCTTGATTTATATCTCTCGTCTGAAAGACAACCCCTGACAGTGCAGCAGCCCCTCAGTACAGTACTGAGTATCAGCTGGGTTCAAGACTCCAATCTCAAACTTGAACTGAAAACCTTCTGGCTCAGCCAGGATTTCTGTGAACCCAGACTGATTTGTATCTTGGTTTGTAAAGCAGGTAGTGACTTAAATATCTGCAGCAATGCCCTTAGCTATGCTCTTGCTCAAGATTGATTCACGATGAGACATCGTGCAGTTTCCTGTGCCAAGATTAGGTGGGGTCTGGACTGAGAAATGTTTTGCACATTGGAATGCACTGAGCCTGTGGGCAGGATCTATCAAGTAATATTTATAGGTGTTTCTTATTCCAGCCATTTGTTACCCAATCTCCATGGTGGCAAATGCATACTTTAATCTTTTTAATTTTCACTTTTTTTTTTAGTTTTGAGTAGCTTTGAGAGAGGGGCATTAACTGGGAGTCACTGATTTCTGGCAGGGAGCATACGATGATTATCCCAGGGATGGTGGAAAATGAGCCCAGATTCCTTGACCTGATCATTAGGGTCATCTTTGCCTGTATCTCTCTCTCTCTTTCTGCCTTAGTCTCTCCTGCCCTCTGTCTGTAGCCACTCTCCCAACTCTACCTCGATCATCTCGCTTCCTCCCTTTATCTACCTACCTGTGTCTCTCTGAGACATTTCACCTTCCGAGAGCAAGGACTTGGAAAACAAACATTAAATATTCAGACATTTATCTGTCACGAATGATTTTGTAAAATTTATATTGATATATATGTGTAGATATTTTGTAGAAGTCATTCAGGGCGTTGCCTATTGAAGAGATGTGACTGAAATGTGTTTTGGGAAGGTCAGGTTAACCATGGAGCATCTCCAGCAGTCCTGGTTTTTTTTTTGTTAGCACAGGTGTAGACAAGATCAAATGGTAAGCCTGTACTTTATTACCACAGCTTTTTCTCATAGATTGCTTGTGGTATTTCAGGTGACACAATTGTAAAAACTGGAAGCTGCAGCCTTCTGAGTGGTGCTGGTTACAAAAGAAAACTGCCCTCCATGGTGATGGTTTCCAGGTTTAGTAGGTCTGTTCACCATTGAGTGTGGCAGAGTTTATTTCCTGTCTTTCCCCTGGGTGTTGAGTCATCACAGACTAGATTCCAGTGACTTATCTTGGGAAGCACTGTCAAACTGTGAATCTCCCTGCCTGCACGTGATTGCTTGCTGTTGGTGGAGTAACCAGCTGACCCTTTATCAGCGCCACTCAGTGAGGTCCATTGTTGCACCCTGGTGTGTGTCTCAAACCTGGAGTTCACTATGGACGTGTCTAGTATGCATGATTCAGGTATTTGTTCAATATACTCAGGACATGATTAAGATATAATCCAAACTGTGTCTATCAATGCAGATTAATCTGTGTCAGCCTGACTTCCATCCAGAACATTCTTGTCCAATTTGACTTGGATCTGAAATTTTGCACTGTCCCATATCAAACAATCAGTGTCTCTATCAAACTCTCCATGAAAAGATACAGAATGAGGTTAGTTATAGAGTAAAGCTCCACTCTCACGATCCCCATCATGCACTACCAGGACAAGGACTGCTCATTTGGCACTGTTCTGAGCTGGAATGTTCCATGTTGAACTGTTGCAGTGAGTGGTTGGAAATCTGACAGCTATTATTGCCTGGTGCCATCCTTAGACAACACCTTCTAAACCCATGACCACTGCCAGGTAGAAAGACGAGACAGAAAATACATAGGAACACCATCACTTGCAAGTTATCCTCCAAGTCGCTCACCACCCCTATTTGGAAATATATTGTTGTTCCTTCAATGCCACTGGATTACAATCCAGGAATTCTCTCCCTAACAGCATAGTGGGTCAACCTACAGCACTTGGACTGCAGCGGTTCAAGGAGGCAGCTCACCACCACTGTCTCGATAATAAATAAATGCTGGCCCTGCAATACCTGTGTCCCGTGAATGATTAATTAAAAAAAACACATTCTGCTCAAGTGGAATTGAGATCTAGCTCTGACTGACAGGTGGAAGCTTTGCTTCAGTCCTAGAATAAAGAATTTATTCTAATCCAGTAGTCAGTGAGTGTGCACATTTGACACCCAATCCTCTGTGAGTATAGCAGGTACTTCTGTCCTTAGGCTGTCATTGGGATTGAGTGAGTTGCAGTCAGAATGTTTATATGGTTTTATTGAGCTGAAGTCCAGAAACAGTCTTTGCTCATATTTAAATTTAATAAAGTTTAACTAAGAAAAATTAAGGTGGAGATTATTTTGCAGCAAGAAACTGGACTCTTGCTTGCCCTACCTTTTTACGTAAAGTTATTGTCTGGAGGAATTTCACCTCTAGATCTGGAATGTGAAAATGAAAATGAAGAAAGATTTGTACTTGTATAGCACCCACTCAACCAGGCCCTGTCAAATCACTTTCAACCATTTAAGCACTTTCAAAAATGTAGTCGCTGTTCTAATATAGGAATCATGGCATTTTTTTTGCTGTTCAAGAAGTTTCCACAATGTGGTGATTGCTAAGTAATCTGTTTTTCTGATGTTGATAGAGGGATACATATTATACTCCCTGCCCCTCTGACAGTGCAATGCTGCTGGGCACTGCTTTGGATGTTTGACCATGTAAAAGGCCCTGTATAAAAACAAATAGGTCTTTTCTTATGTTCTTTACTGCCTGACTTGCTGATTTACACTGGCTGTGAGTGTAGAGATGGATGACATGAGAGGGGAAACAATAGTCTAGTGGTATTATCAGTAGATGATTAATCCAGAGGCCCAGATAATGTTCTGGGGAACAGGTTTGAATCCTGCCATGGCAGATGGTGGAATTTGAATTCAATAACAAATCTGAAATTGGGAGCCTAACGACAATGAAACTATTGTCTGGTTCGCTAATGTCCTTTCGGAAACAAAATTGCTGTCCTGATTCTGGTCTGACCTACATGTGACTCCAGTCCCACAGCACTGTGGTTGACTCTTAACTGCCCTTTTGACAATTAGAGATGGGTAATAAAATGCTGGCTTAGCCAGCTATGCCCACGTCCTGAGAGAAGTGGGATGGCTTTTTTTCTGTGTTCTTTTGGAGTAGAGAGCTGGATGTCTACCCACTGGTTAGGAGATTGGTCTGTAGTACTGTCACATTCTAACAGCATGCATGGTATGAATATTCTAAACAAAACCAAACAGTAAATTGCTTCCTTGACCTTGAACAATTAGAATATGGAATGCAATGGAAGTGGTAGAATTGCAGGTGCTGTGTATGCACTATCTTTGGGAGAATATTATTTTGGGGTGACTAGGTAGAGTGGGTACTGCCTATAGGCCCAGGTTAGGGAGGTGGGAAGAATGATTGCAAGTATTGCCTCGATTGGTGATGGGAAGCAGCAATAATAGAAACTAACCTCACCAAAGAACTTCAGTCTTGACCATTTCAGTCAAAGGATCCCCTCAGTGATCCAGTAGTTGGTAATTACAGCCAATCAACCTCTCTGGCACTGAACATGAACAATTAATTATATGGAATCTCAATCCTTCAGCTTTTAGAAATGGCTATATTTACAGTTTTTTGCCTTTCATCCCTTTCCTACATTTAATCTTTCTTTCCCTCGCTTTATTGCTTTTTCTACCTGATTTGGCATTGAATTTACCCATTCTAATTTACAGGTCCTTTATAGTCCTTGCATTATTAATTTCAGAATCCTTCAGTTGGATTGGTTAAGGAGATAAACATTATTTGACCCACTCAGTATGGTCTTGATGACTGCTTTCTTTCTGTGACATTATCAGCTCACAATTTATAAATTGTCACAAAAGATTTAAAAGCCAAACTTTTCTTAAGTCTAAGTGATAACTAACATTTGAAGCCCTGCAGCAAATTTGGCGCGTTATTTCCTAGAATTAGGGACCCTAGCTGAACTGAAAGATTAGGCTGTTTAACGTCAGTACGTAAATTTTAACTGGTGAGGGGACCGAGCTTATAAATGATGCTGGATACCTCTATGGGGTGGCTCATTGCGTTAGTCTCTACCAAACTAATCGTTGTATATGGCTTTCCAACGGCTAAACTTTTAAATCCTGTGTTTAGGGTGGAGAGAGTATGCTGTTATCTAAAGAGGAAGTTGTTTGTGTTCAATGCAACATTGTAAAGAAGTTGCAGCTGAGCAGGGTGAGGCAGGAAATATGGGTGTCATTACTTAACAAAGAAAAACTCACCAAAATCACAGCACCAGTGGCAGAAAACAGCAAAGGATATTTTTTGTAGAATCATAAAATAGAATAGAATATAGAATCAGATAGAGGCCATTCAGCCCATTGTGTTTCTGCCAGCTCGTTGGAAGAGTTATCAAATTGGTCTTACTTCCCTGATCTGTTTACCAATATTTATGATTCTCTTTAGAAAATTATTATTGAACCTGTTTCCACTGCCCTTCCAGGGAGCACATTTCAGATCATAACAACTCACTTGGTTTTTAAAAACTAAATTCTCACGTAGCCTCTGATAATCCGTGTCCCCCTGGTGTCTGACTTGAAACTGGAATTTACTGTATTTACTCAATCGGAGCACTTCAGAATTGTGAACACTTCTATTAAATCTCCTGTAATTGTGCTGTAGCAAGAGCAATCCCACCATCTCCAGTCTCCATGTGACTGAAGTCCCTCTTCCCTGGTACTACTTTTCCAAATCTCCACTGCAGCAACTCTGAGGCCTCGATGTCATTTCTAAAGTGTGGCACCCAGAATTTAAACACTATTCAATCCGGGGCCTAAACAGTTTGCTTTCATATCTAATTGCTTTCTGAATGAAACAAAGAATCCTGTTTGCCTATTATTCAAGTACAGGAGCAGGGATAACAAGGTGTAGAGCTGGATGAATACAGCAGGCCAAGCAGCATCGGAGGAGCAGGAAAGCTGACCCTTTTTCTGAAGAAGGGTCTAGGCCTGAAACGTCATCTTTCCTGCTCCTCTGCTGCTTGGCCTGCTGTGTTCATCCAGCTCCACACCTCGTTATCTCAGATTTTCCAGCATCTGCAGTTCCTACTATCTCAGGAGCAGGGATGTCTTGCTGCAAATGTACAGGGCATTAGTAAGACCACACCTGAAAAATTGTGTGCAGTTTTGGCCTCCTTATCTGAAGAAGGATGTTCTGTTCATTGAGAGAATGTGAAGAAGGTTTACCAAACTGATCTTGGGAAGGTGGGACCGATGTGAGGGATTGAGTATTCACTAGAGTTTAGAAGAATGAGGAGGAGGAAATTTCATAGTAATCTATAAAAATTCTAAAAGGATTAGACAGGGTAGGTGCAGGAAGGATGTTCTCAATTATCGGAGATTCCAGAACCACGGGTCACAGTCTAGAGATAAGGGAAAGGTCTTTTAGGACTTAGATGAGAGAATCACCCAGAGAATGGTGAGGCTGTGGCATTCTCTGCCAAAGCATTGAATGTTCTCAAGAAGGAGTTAATTACAGTTCATAGGGCCAAAGGTATCAAAGGGAATGGGGAGAAAGCAGGAACAGGTACTGAATTGGATGTTCGGCCATGATCATATTAATTGGCAGTGCAAGCTTGAAGGGTTGAATGGACTACTCCTCCTATTTTCTACATGTCTCGACTTGCCTTGCCATCTTGAAAAATATACACCAGCCTCACTATCCTGATGGTGCTGACTTGTTGCTAACGGCTAATTTGCCCAAATATTTCCTTCTAATGTAATTTAGGCAGGTTATTGAAGAGTAGAAATATTTGATGACCTGTGATGCCTCATGTAGTTAGGTTGCTTGGGAGCGCAACCAAGACTGATGAAACCTCACACAAGTAATTTATAAATTCAATAATTGACATTAGTTGAGGAGTACAGATTGGAATTTAATCAAAGAGATTGGTGGAGGAAGTTAATCCATAATTGCCCTGGACAGAGATAATTAGCTAGAGTTTCTCTTCCTGCTGGCCCTTGAGCGCCGCCAGGTAATCCACTGGCATCCAAGTTACGAGTCTGTATCCTGCCTTCGTGGTTGAATAGTCAGTGACATTCTGTCCAGATTCAAACCTGAGGAACCAATGGGTGATCACAGTTTCCTGGGACTCATCCAGCTGGTCACTTCTCCTCCAGGAGATAGAAAGACCCTGCTTCTGATCTAAACAAAGTAACAGGTGAACTGCCTGTCTTTTGCAACTGTGGTCAATTCTTTGAGCCTAGTGACATGCTAGTCTGCAGGACTTTGACACTGTGGATTATTTCCACTGGTTTATGAAAGCTAAGGTTCTCTTTCTAAAATTCACTATTAGATTGGACTACTGTGACGTACAGTCCTCAGATATTTCACACTCTGCCCAGCATAGTGCTCCAGACTACATGAACAAACAGACCATGTGTTCAAGGGAGTGGAGTCAAATTCAGACCCAGGATCCCAGCAGCTGTTAGTTATAGTATTACTCATTCACAGGCCTCATTCTCACCTTCCCCCTTCCCTGGACGAAGATTCAATCCTGATTGAGAGTTATCACCTTGAGAATTAAATGATTAAAAATGCTTCTAGCACCTGTCTGAGTGACTTGTTTACAGGAGCAACTGGTTAAGTGGCTTGATGACATCAATTGCCTGAATCTCTCCACCCCTCTCACTTACTCCAATCTCTCCCTATCAGAATGCACTGCCCTCTGTTCTCTTCGTTCAAACCCCAACCTCACTGTTTCCAGCACCTACAGTCCTTTCTGTCTCTGTGGCTTGATGAGTCTGGGTCAATTAAGGGAAAACTCTGGTAGACACCTCTTGGGCTTTTCGATTTACTGGACAGAACACTATGATTTCCAGACCATGGTGAATGCTGCTTTCCCGTGCCCTTTCAGACAGACTGTGCTGCAAGCTGCAATATAAAGTGTTTAGAGTTTTCAGTGTGAGCTGACTATTCACTGCTGGCCAATTAATTTTCCATGTGGATCTTTTCCTTTACAATTTTTTTTATTTTTTTGTTTGTGGGATGTGGGCATTGCTGGCTGGCCAGCATTTATTGCCCATCCCTAACTGCCTTTGAGAAAGTCGTGGTGAGGTGCCTTCTCGGACCACTGCAGTCTATGTGCTGTGGGTTGACCCACAATGCCAGTAGGAAGGGAATTCCAGGTTTTTGACCCAGCAACAGTGAAGGAACAGTGATATATTTCCAAGTCAGGATGGTGAGTGGCTTGGAGGCAAACTTGAAGGTGGTGGTGTTCCCATATAGTTGCTGCCCTTGTTCCTTTAGGTGGAAATGGCCATGGGTTTGGAAGGTGCTGTTTGAGGATCTTTGAATTTCTGCAATGCATCTTGTAAATAGTACACATTGCTGCTACTGAGCGTCGGTGGTGGAGGGAGTGGACGCTTGCGGATGTGGTGCCAATCAAGCGGGGGCTGCTTTGTCCTGGATGGTGTCAAGCTTCTTGAGTGTTGTTGGAGCTGCACCCATCCAGGCAAGTGGGGAGTATTCCATCATAGTCGTGACTTGTGCCTTGTAGATGGTGGACAGGCTTTGGGGAGTCAGGAGGAGAGTTACTCGCTGTAGTATTCCCAGCCTCTGACCTGCTCTTGTAGCCACAATGTTTACGTGGTGAGTCCAGTTGAGTTTCTGGTCAATGGTAACCCCCAGGATGTTGATAGTGGGGATTCAGTGATGGAAATACTGTTGAATGCCAAGGGGTGGTGGCTAGATTGTCTGTTTGTTGGGAGATGGTCATAGCTTGGCATTTGTGTGGCATGAATGTTTCTTGCCACTTGTCAGCCCAGGCCTGGATATTGTCCAGATCTTGTTGCATTTGGACATGGACTGCTTCAGTATCTGAGGAGTTGCAAATGATGCTGAACATTGCGTAATCATCGGCGAACATCCCCACTTCTGACCTTCTGGAAGGAAAGTCATTGAAGCAGTTGAAGATGGTTGGGCCGAGGACACTACCCTGACGAACTCCTGCAGAGATGTTCTGGAGCTGAGAGGATTGACCTGCAACAACCATGACCATCTTCCTATGTGTCAGGTATGACTGCAACCATGAAGAGTTTGCCCCCAATACCCATTAATTCCAGTTTTGCTAGGGCTCCTTGATGCCACACTCAGTCGAATGCAGCTTGGATGTCAAGGGCTGTCACTCTTGCCTCACCTCTGGAATTCAGCTCTTTTGTCCATGTTTGGACCAAAGCTGTAGTGAGATTAGGAGGTGAGTGGCCTTGGCAGAACCGAAACTGGGTGTTGCTGAGTAGGTGCTGCTTGATAGCACTGTTGATGATACCTTCCATCACTTTACTGATCGAGAGTAGATTGATGGGGTGGTAGTTGGCCAAGTTGGATTTGTCCTGCTTTGTATGTACAGGTCATACCTGGGCAATTTTCCACATTGTCGGGTAGATACCAGTGTTGTAACTGTACTGGAACAGCTTGGCTAGGGGAGCGGCAAGTTCTGGAGCACAAGTCTTCAGTACTCTAGCCGGAATGTTGTCAGGGCCCATAGCCTTTGCAGTATCCAGTGTCTCCGACCTTTCTTGATATCATGTGGAGTGAATCGAATTGGCTGAAGACTGGTATCTGTAATGCTGGGGACCACTGCAGGAGGTCGAGATGGATCATCCACTCAGCACTTCTGGCTGAAGATTGCTGTGAAAGCTTCAGCCTTATCTTTTGCACTGATGTGCTGGGCTCTCCCATTATTGAGGATGGGGATATTGTGGAGCCTCCTCCTCCAGTGAGTTGTTTAATTGTCCACCACCATTCACGACTGGATGTGGCAGGACTGCAGAGCTTAGATCTGATCCATTGATCGTGGGATGGCTTAGCTCTGTCTATCACTTGCTGCTTTCGCTGTTTGGCATGCAAGTAATCCTGTTTGGTGGCTTCGCCACATTGACACCTCATCATCCGGTATGCCTGGTGCTGCTCCTTGCATGCCCTACTGCACTCTCCAATGAACCAGGATTGATCCCCCTGGCTTGATGGAAATGGTTGAGTGGGGAGACGTACTGGGCTATGAGGTTATAGAGTACAGTTCTGCTGCTGTTGATGGCCCACAGTGCCTCATGGGTACCCAGTCTTGAGTTGCTCGATCTGTGCGAAGTCTGGCCCATTTAGCACTGTGATAGTGCCACACAACACGATGGAGGTTGTTCTCAATGTGAAGGCAGGATTTTGTCTTCATGAGGACTGTGCAGTGGCCACTCTTAACGATGCTTTCTTGGATAGATGCAGCTGGCCAGTTGGTGAGGATGAGGTCAAATATGTTCTTCCCTCTTGGTTCCCTCACCACCTGCTGCAGATCCAGTCTAGCGACTATGTCCTTTAGGACCCAACCAGCTCGATCAATAGAACTGCTGCTGAGCCACTCTTGGTGGTGGACATTGAAATCCCCCACCCAGAGTATATTTTGTACATATTTACTCAAAATTTCCTGCTGACCTGACTTTTTAATGGGGCATGTCAGGTATCCCCTGACAATCACTGTTCTTGATATGGCAGCCCCCAACAATCAAGGGGATGGAACGCTACAAGCCCCACCCCCCTCCTCTGTTACCTGTGGTTGGATTATCTTACGGGGTGGTTTTTGTGGGGCAGAGACTGAGTTACACTGGGCTTGGGGCAGAGTAGAGTCACAATCAGCAGCTGTGCTGAGCCTGTCAATGTCCCAGCTCGGAGTGTGGGATTAGAAGCAGATTTCATGATCCTGCTCAGCTGTGGAGGATCGCAGTTCACGGACTCTTTAAAAAGAAGCTATTCTATTTCTGTAAATGTTATTTGATAGCTCAAATTTTGAGATGTCTGTGAAATATATTCTGTCCATCTCTCTGTGTTAGTACACCTTGCAGACGGAACAACTGTGTGCTAAATATAGTCCGAGTATGGGAGGCTTGTCACAATACTCTCAATATAAATAGTATACATGGGAGGAGAAGCCTTTTGAAGGAACTGAAGCTTCAGAATTGATTGTTGTAAAACTCATGAAGTGAAATTTTTGGACTTCAGTAGTCAATATTTAGACCTTGTCTAGTGAATGAACATCCCAACCAATGTTAAAGTCAGCCAGCTATCTGAGACTGAAGCCCAAGCTGTAATATGTGGAAGAAGCTGAGTTGGATCATCACTCAACAACTGTGTCTCTGTTGGGTCCGGTAACATCATTTTGGGAATTTTTTTTTATATACAATCATGGGATGTGGGCATTACTAGCTAGGCCAAAATTTATTGCCCATCCCTAATGGCTCAGAGGACAATTGTAAAGACTAAACCGCCAAGAATAGATTGAGAAGAGGACAGTGAATGATGGCAGCCTCATTTTGTCTTTAACTAATGAACATAAACATTGACTCACTAGGTAGCAATATAAAGCAGGAATGCTGACAGTAATAAGAGTAAACCATATTGTTGTGGGTCTGGAGTCGCTTGTAGGCCAGTCTAGGTGAAAGGATGGAAATCTTCCATCTTTCAAGGACAGGAATGATCGAAATGGTTTTTACAGCAATTGCCAATGGTCACCATTAAGCCATCCTTTTATTCCCAATTTTATATTGAATTCAAATTTCTCCGTTTGCCATGGGCCAATTTGAACCCATGTGCCCAGAACATTAATTTTAGGGTTCTGAATTACCAGGCCAGTGACATCACATCGCAGCAGCAGTGTAATGGTATAGTCTACACTTGCTTGTATTTCTTGTCACTATCTGTAATCATTAGTGAATATTTCCATTTTGGATGTTCTGAGAGAGGGGAAATTATTGATGAAGCACCTGAAGATTGTTTGACCTTGGACACTGTCATAGGGCCTTCTGTAATATCCTGGAGCTGAGATGATTGACCTCCAACAAACGCAAACGCAACTGTCTATTATGCCAGGTATGACTCCATTCAGTAGAGAGATTTTCTCCTGATTTCGATGGAAGTCAGTTTTACTAGGGCTCCTTGATGTCACTGTCAGTCAAATGTTTGGCCTTGCCACTTAACTCTCCAATTGTCACTAGCTGCCATATCCCTTGGTTCGCCAAGAGACCCAAAATCTGTCTACCCAGCCCTAAATGTGTTCAATAATAGTGCATCCATAACCCTCTGATGTAGAGTCTTCCAAAGAGTGTCAGGTAGATGCTGATATTTGAAGCTGTCCTGGAACTCCTTGACTAGGGGCACAGCAAGTTCTGAAGCATAGGTCTTCAATGCTGTTCCTGGAAATGTGGTCTGGCCCCATAGCCTTTGCTGTATCTAGTGCCTTCTGCTGTTTCTTAATGTGATGTAGAGCGAATCAAATTGGCTGAGGACTGGCATCTGTGATACTGGGGTTCTGTGGAAGAAGTCAGGATGGAATCACCCACTCAGCAATTCTGGCTGAAGATTGTTGTTGCAGATGTTCATCCTTCTTTTTCGCACTGATGTGCTGGGCTCTTCCAACATTGTGGATGGGGATATTAGTTGTCCATACCATTTGTGACAGGCTGTAGCAGGACTAAGGAGTTTAATTATGGGATTATTTGTGGGTGTGCTGTGCCTATAGCATGCTGCTTACACTGTCCAGCGTGCAAGTTCTTCTGTGTTAATTGTCAGAAATCAATCCTAATGAGTATGATTATCTACCTAGGAGCTTCTGTGTCACTGGTCAAAAGATACAGCCATAACTTATATTGAGATACTACAGGATGTAATTTCCTTTTTGGCCAATGAAGCACTTTACAAAATAAGTAGTGGTAATGAATGTTGGAGAGTCAGCAGTCAATTAGCACGCAGTAAGCTCCCACAAGCAATCGTTTGCTAAAGAACAGTTATTCTGTTTGCGGGATGAATAATGCCTGCAACATCTTTGCTCTTTTCTGAAATGCATGGCAACTTTACATGTTTGAGATGGCAGCATTCTGACAGGCGAAGCTTGGGGTTTATGTGCAAACGAGGATGAACTAATATTATCTCTCACGATCTTTGTAACTGACTCATCTGTTCGCTGTTTTCTTCCAAGAATCTAGTCACAAATTAGTGTTATACATTCAAGTATGAATTAGTAAGACGTTCAGGATGTTAAGTTTGTAGTTTCCAAATAATAGTTCTATTAATAAAAACGTTGCAGACAATCTTAGATTGATCTATCATGCTCATCTGACACCTTTAGCAGCAGCTGTCGCTAACAGCTACCATCTCCTGACCATCCTGTGATGTCATCAGATTAGAGTTATACTATTAGTTATGTGTCTCGCCAGATTTCTGAAACATCATGGCTGGCCATCCAACTCAGTATCCCGTTCCCACTTTTTCCCCACATTATTTGATCCCTTCAGCCCTACGAACAATATCTGTTTCCTCCTTGAAAACATTCAGTTTGGCCTCAACCACTTCCTGTGGTGGAGAATTCCACAGGTTCATCACAGTCTGGGTGAATAAATTGTCCTTATCTCGGTCTTAAATGGTTTACCCCACATCCTTAAACTGTGACCCCTGGTTCTGGAGTCCCTGGTCATCCCAGAACATACCTCCCATGTTTACCCTGTCTAATCTGTTAGAATTTTATATGCTTCTATAAGATCAATCCTCATTCTTCTAATTCCATTGAATGTAGCTCTAATTGATCCAGCCCCTCTTCTTCC
>NW_025968204.1:0-6757 GCF_021869965.1 Rhincodon typus
TTTGTGATATACATAAATGATCTGGAGGAAGGTATAGATGGTCTGATTAGCAAGTTTGCAGATGACACTAAGATTAGTGGAGTAGCAGATAGTGAAGGGGACTGTCGGAGAATGCAGCAGAATATACATAGATTGGAGAGCCGGGCAGAGAAATGGCAGATGGAGTTCAATCCAGGCAAATGCGAGCTGATGCATTTTGGAAGATCCAATTCAAGAGCGAACTATATGGTAAATGGAAAAGCCCTGGGGAAAATTGATGCACGCAGAGATCTGGGTGCTCAGGTCCATTGTACTCTGAAGGTGGCAACGCAAATCGATAGAGTGGTCAAGAAGACATACAGCATGCTTTCATTCATCCGATGGGGCATTGAGTACAAGAGTTGGCAGGTCATGTTACAGTTGTATCGGACTTTGGTTCAACCACATTTGGAATACTGCGTACAGTTCTGGTCGCCACATTACCAAAAGGATGTGGATGCTTTGGAGAGGGTGCAGAGGAGGTTCACCAGGATGTTGCCTGGTATGGAGGGTGCTAGCTATGAAGAGAGGTTGAGTAGACTAGGATTAGTTACATTAGAAAGACGCAGGTTGAGGGGGGACCTGATTGAGGTCTACAAAATCCTGAGAGGTATAGACAGGGTGGATAGCAAGAAGCTTTTTCCCAGAGTGGGGGACTCAATTACTAGGGGTCATGATTTCAAGGTGAGAGGGGAAAAGTTTAAGGGAGATATGCATGGAAAGTTCTTTACACAGAGGGTGGTGGGTGCCTGGAACGCGTTGTCAGCGGAGGTGGTAGAGGCGGGCACGATAGCGTCATTTAAGATGTATCTAGACAGATAGATGAATGGGCAGGGAGCAGAGGAATACAGATCTTTGGAAAATAGGTGACAGGTTTAGATAGAGGATCTGGATCGGCGCAGGCTTAGAGGGCCAAAGGGCCTGTTCCTGTGCTTAATTTTCTTTGTTCTTTGTTCTTCTTTGTTGAAAGTAATCCATGGGATGGGAGAGATTGTCCCATGAGGAAATATTAAACAGACTGGATCCTTATGCAGCAGAGTTTAGAAGAATGAGGGGTGATCTTATTCAAACATACAGAATCCTTACGACGATTGAGAGGGTGGATGTGGGAAAGATGCTCGCTGTTTAGGACTAGGGGATCCAGTCTCAGAGAAAGGCCCTGGCCTCGCAGGACTGACATGAGGAGGGGCTTCCTCCTTCAGAGAGTGGTGATTTTTGTATTCATTTGTTCACACTTTGGGGGTGTCACTGGCAAGGCCAATGTTTAATGGCCATTTCCAAATCTCCGAACCTTGAGAATTCTCTATCCTAAAGGAATATGGAGGCTCAGTCATTCAGTACATTCCAAACTGAGATCAATAGATTTATACAAATTAAAAATATTGAGGGAGATGTGGGCAGTGAGGGATAACAATGTTGAAGTTGGTCAGCCATGAAATCATTGAATGGGAGAGGCTGAATGGCCTGCTCCTATGCTTTTTGCTTATGTTCTTAAAAGATTGGTGGGGAGATGAAACACAGACTCAGCAACACCTTTGCAAAACATCTTTGTTCTGTCACAAAAAAAAGACCCTGAACTACCAGTTCCCTGCCACTATAATACACCATCCTGTTCCCTGGCCAACATTCTTACTTCACTATTTTAAGAGGTTTTAACACCCTAAAAAAAAGGTAATGGATTAAGGGCTATCGCACAAGTATGATAAGAATTCATCCTCCCATATCAGCAAGTAATTTTTGAGCTCCGATTTTTATAAAGAGGGCAAATGTATTATTGATTATTACAGTCGACATAATCAGTAATGGTCAAATATTTCTCTGGCACTAATAAACATGAAATTTGTTGGGCCTCCAGTATAATTCACAGTAAAGATATTTTGAACATACATTTTTGCCACTTTTCCCTGGTTGCTATCAGTTCTGAAGGAGAATCACTGGACTCGAAATGTGAACTCTGTTTTTCACTCTCCACAGATGCTGCCAGACTTGCAGAGGTTCTCCAGCACTTTCTGTTTTTGTTTTTGAATTTCTTTGCTTGGCTTTGTTCACCTTCCCTGACAATCTACTGATCCTTATAACCCACAAATACGATCCGCTTTCTCACTTCCTCTCCAGTCTAGGGTTTCTCCAACCTCACTGCACCGAACATTCTGGGTCACAGTATCAGGTACACATACAAGCAGGTTCACACAGGAAGGGCTGCAGGAGCATACCTGGCGTTATCTTCCTTCACATCCTGGTCTTCACTTTGCGGCTCCTCCTCTTCTCCCTCATGTTGTTGTTTGACACAAGGGCTTGCCTCCCAGCCAACAGACATATTGCTCAGCTCTAGTCTACCAGCCTGAAATGGAGAAAAGAGTGTCTCTGTTTTGTCAGATCTGATTCCACAAAGTATTTAGGGTCAATCAAGAGAAATGGTTTTGATTGGTGAGGAAGTAGGTCAAGATAGATCATCTGGTCAGCACCTCTCGATGAAGGATTTTGTGAATGTTTCAGCTTAATCTTTTTTACTGATATATGGGGCTCCCCCATCATTGAGGAGGGGGATTTTTTTAAAAATAGAATCCCTACAGTGTGGAAGGAGGCCATTTGGCCCATTGAGTCTACACTGACTGACAAAGAGCATCCCACCTAGAGCCACCCCCTCATCCTATCCCTGAAAACCTGCATTTCCCATGGCTAATCCACCTAACCTATACATCTTTGGACTGTGAGAGGAAACCAGAGACACCCAGAGAGGACAGGGAGCATGTGCAAACTCCACACAGACACTCCACCCAAGGGTGGAATTGAACTTTGGACCCTAGTGCTGTGAGGCAATAGTGCTAACCATTGAGCCACCATGCCACCTAATTGTAATCAATTGTTAATTGTTTATAATTAATTATCCAGCACCATTCATGACTGATGTGGCAAGACTGCAGAGCTCAGATTTGATTCATTGCTTGTGGAATCACTTAGCTCTGTCTATTACTTGCAGCATCAAGTGTCCAACTTCCATTTTCCAGCTTATTGTCCAAAACAGAGATATTTGTGGCCCCTTAAACTTGAATGTTTGATATTATAAACTTTAGAACTTTAATAACAGTTCATGGATTGAATGAACCAACAAAAGATAAACTGTTACATACTAAAAGAAGCGACAATAACTCTGTCTGGAATAGACTATTAAAGGTCAAGGACACACTTATTCAGGAATTGAAAGCAGTTAGCCAATTCTGGGGAAAGGAGGAGTAGAAGCTACATGAAGAAAGCTGCTTTGGCACCTGCCTAATAAACTAGCTGCTTTATTGCCACAAAGGGCAAGCATTGGCCTGCAGAAGAATTTAAGGAGTTAATCACAGGTAAGCTATGTCTTCAAACAGACTGTCAATGCCAAATGTAACGAGGAACAATGACGCTACTTCTGATAAGAAAGCAAGCTGCAGACTTGCAATATTGTAGATGAAAGAATCTAAAGAATCATCAATAATAACCTGAAGGACAAAAATCTGTATAAGAATTGAACACCAGAACCCACCTCCCCTTCAGCAGAACTCTGGAGAACAACATTGCATAAGGATCAAACCTTGGACACATCCGGAGACCGGCTCCTGTTGATGGGATCAGGGCCAAATACCTCCATTAATTGGGTAATAGCCAGGTTGGGTTGTGGGGCTTAACTTGCTTACTTGAGGGATCTTATTTTGATTGCTACCTACTATCAAATTTAAATCATTGTTTCATTATTTGATTGTCTGTGAGATTTCTTAATAAGTTTCCAAATTAAAAGTAGCCTGTGGTGACTGCTCACCACAGAGCCATTTAGCACTGTGGTCATGTTACACAACTTGCCAGTGGATACCCTCAATGTGAAGATGGGACTTTGTGCCTGTGTGCTGGAGCTTTGCACTGAACGTTGGAGTCCTCCAGGCTGAATCTCAGCAGAGAAACACGACAAAAGGGGGAAGCTGTGAGGAAAGAATGCAGTTTCAGAGGAGCTGTGGTGTGAGGGAGTGAAGCCTCAGCAGAAGCACAGTGTGTTTTAGGTGGGGACAGACTCTCTGCATACCTAAAAACATTGCAATCCCGTGGTTTGCAGTCCTACTTTCAACAAGCTTTCAGTGGTCATCTCCAGACCTCCTCATGTAGAGGCCGTTTTTTGTTCGGTTATGGTTAGCAAGGTCCCTGAGAGGTTTTAACTATCTGAAAGACTCCTTCTGAATGCAAGTTGTTACTGCTGCTGCATTTAGACAGGAGCAAATTTCTCTTTGACAATGAATGACAAAATAATTATGAAACCGAAACTGTTCAGGGGAGTGGCCAAAGGCCAGTTGTTTAGAAACAGAGAGCTGCAGGTTGATGAAACCAATTAAACTTGTCTAAATTAACAAGTGAAATTAATAATTTTAGCTGGCTTATTGCAGGTTAATTGCGACCACACAGAAAACTCTCACTTTGACATTTTTTTTTTACCTGAGTAGACAATGATTTGATTCCAGGTCAGGTACAATCTCCACTGAATAGTCTTGAGTCACTGTATCAAACAGAATAAAATTTGAAAGAACAAATGTCGCTATAAACTCAATCTTACCTTGCTGTTGAATTGGCGTTCTGCAGAATTCTAGATCTTCCTATGGTTAATAGCCAGAACTTGCCTAATTCATAATTTGGAAACAGCTCACACATTCACAGCAGAGTAACCCAAGGAACAAAAGCTCCCTTATCAATTCACTGAAAGTGCAAAGTACATCAGTACTTGGTTTGGGCGGAAGAACTTGACAAGCTTTGTAAGGTGTATTGCTGGACATAGCAAACACTCGCACAGGTTGGGGAGTAAGTGCAGAAGTTGACAGGTGGAGATCTGTTTTTCCATTGTGATGTCGATTTATAGCACATTGTTATTATTTGGGAACTTTGACTTGAAAGTGAAAGAAGAACAGATTTTAGTTTTTCAGTTCTGTGAAGGTCACTTGTATTCTTTGAGAGTTAGAATGTCATTTTTGAAAAGTGAGTTCAAACATCTTTTCGAAGAAAGAACATGACTTCAGCTAAATGATTAGATAAATTACTTGGGGAGTGAATTGTTGAGCTATTACGACATGTTGAAAGCCAGACCAGGGCCCCGATCAGATTTCAGTTGGGAAGAGGTTTCATACCAGTGGAGGGATAATTTGTTCTGGCAGTGCAAGCTTTCAGAGCTGGAATGACATTTTGAAATTGTTTTAGCAATTTAATTAGGGCTTTTCTTGAAATTCAGTTGGGAAAAGTAGTGAAATAGTGCTGCATAGCTCAGACAGAGTCAGTAATGAAGTGAATAACATTTAGTGACTGGATACCAAGGAAACTCTTGCAACCTTAAGTAAGAATCAAAGAGTTATTGCACTGGGTTTGAGTGTCTATAAAGGACATTGATGGGAAAAGGATTGAATTTTACTTCTTGCAGTTTAGCATAACATCTTTTGAAATGTTTACGTACAATTATTTTACATTCCTTTGAATAATAAACATGTGTTCTTTCGTTAAAAGAACACTGGCAGATTTGTGTGCACATGAGCAGACTGGCCAGCATAGTAACCAAACCACAAAAATAAAACTTATGGTCTATCAAGCCAGGTTTCACTCTCTAGGATCTGATTGATCCAGTATCATCACTAGCTGAGATTATAAAACAATGTATATGTTATAAAGTATGATAATAAAATAGTGATGCCAGAGGAGTATGAAGAGAGATTGAGCAGTTTAGGCTTGTACTCTCTGGAGTTTAGAAGAATGAGAGGAGATCTAATTGATGTATATACAAGATGCTAGAGGGTTGACAAAGTCCATGTGGAGAGGATGTTTCCTCATGTGGGGCAATCTAGAATGTGAGGTTATAGGATAAGGATAAGGGGCAAACTGAGATGAGGATAAATTAATTCTCTCAAAAAGTTGTGAATCTGTGGAATTCACTCCCCCAGAGTGCGGTGCATGCTGGGACATCAAGTAAATTTAAGGAAGAGATACATAAATTTTTAATTAGTAAGAATGTAATGTTAGCTTTCATTTCAAGACGGCTAGAATACAAGAGCAGAGATGTGCTGCTGAGGCTGTATAAGGTTCTGGTCAGACTGCGTTTGAAATATTGAGAGCAAGTTTGGGCCTTATATCTAGGGAAGGATGTGCTGGTGTTGGAGGGAGTCCAGAGAAGGCTTACAGAGAAAGATCCTGGGATAAAGGGCTTGTTATATGAGGAACAGTTGAGAACTCTAGGTCTATATTTAATGGAGTTTAGAAGGATGGGGAAGGGGGGGCGGGATCTGATTGAAACTTACAGAGAATACTGACAGGCCTGGATAGAGTGGATGTGGAGAACATGTTTCCACTCGTATGAGAGACTAGGACCCGGGAGCACAGCCTCAGAGCAAGGGAAAGACCCTTTAGAACTGAGATGAGGAGGAATTTCTTCAGCCAATGGATGCTTAATTTATGGACCTGATTGCCACAGAGGGCTGTGCAGGCCAAGTCATTGAGTGTATTTAAGACAGAGATAGATAGGTTCTTGATTATTAAGGGAAGCAAAAGTTACAGGGAGAAGGCAGGAGAGAGAGGTTGAGAAATATACCAGCCATGGTCAAATGCCAGAGCAGTCTCAATGGGCCAAATGGCCTAATGCTGCCCCTGTATCTTATGGTCTTGTAGGGTTCAGAATAACAGCAACAGAACAGTTTTGTGCGGCGCTCCCTCAGCGCCGACCCTCGGACAGCGCGGCGCTCCCTCA
>NW_025968204.1:6767-17264 GCF_021869965.1 Rhincodon typus
ACCCTCGGACAGCGCGGCGCTCCCTCAGCGCCGACCCTCGGACAGCGAGGCGCTCCCTCAGCGCCGACCTTCCGACAGCACGGCGCTCCCTCAGCACCGACCCTCTGACAGTGAAGCACTCCCTCAGCACCGACTCTCTGACAGTGAAGCACTCCCTTGGTGCTGGGCTGGTCGTGACAGCCCGGATAATGAGTTCAATGCCTGGATTGGAATTTGAACCCACTGTCTCCTGCCTGAGCCCAGGCTGTTCAAACCAGGCTTTAATCACTTGGAGTTGAACCAATAAGTCAGTGAGTTTCTGAGGCTGAGTCTTTACACTGGGTCCAGAACCTGGAGACTAATGCAATGTTCTCATCAAAGACTGGTCCAAATTCTGTAAGGGTTGGTGTTCAGCTGCGGTGCTGCACATATGCCGGTCCCTGTAAGGCTGTGTTTGAGCGCAGTGTATTTATGGACATTCCAAACTTTGCAGCAATCAGTGCTAGAGCCAATTCCTGTGTGGTACCCTCCCTACAAAAGATTTGATACGGTCAAGAGAAACTAATTCCACTGACGGGGGGAAGGGAGAAAGTTGTGTCCAAAATTAGAAGTGTATAACTTAAAATTAGAGGTGGTGTGTGGAAATATGTGTGAAAATCTGGCACTGTCTCCCCAAAAAGTGCTACGTTCAATTAACTAACCTAACAAGGAATGGTCTCCTCCTATTCCTGTACAGGTCAGAGGAGACTCAACGTGAGGTCAGAGATCGATCACAGAAGATGCAGAAAGAAAAACAGAAAATGCTGGAAAATCTCAGCATGTCTGGCAGCGTCTGTGGAGAGAAATCAGAGTTAAGGTTTCAAGTTCAGTGATCCTTCCTCAGACGGTAGTTAGGAAAATGTTAATTTTTCACGTAAGATGCAGACTGTATACTCAGTGAGGGAGGCTGGTCTATACTGGATGGTGCCATTAGTGAATGGGGCTTGTGTATTGGTAGGTTGTGATACGACTGCAAAGTAAAAATGCAAAGGTCAAGCATCTTTAGTCTGTGCTAAGTTTAGGAATGTATTTCTTGTTAGATTCCCAGTTGATCTATCTGCTTTGGGTAAGATTGGGAAAAATCAGTGATAGTTTCTAACAATCACAAACAGGAATTGTTGGAGAAACTCAACAGGCCTGGCAGCAACTATGAAGGGAAAACTGAGTTAACATTTAGAGTCAGTGACATTTCTTCAGAATGGAAATAGTTTCTAACCCTTATTACTGCCCAATGAGATTCCCCACTCCCCAGTGGGAGGGATGGTTTAAGTTACCCATAAGGTCAAAAGGTTACCCCCCCAACTCAGATCCTGCCTGCTCTCGCTCCACATTTGTACTACCTGTGATATTCATACTCACAATGTTACACCATTACTCAAACTGGCCATACTTACCTTTAATCATTCCTGTTTACAAATTAACAGGTCTTCGTCCAAACAATGCTGCAAACAGAAATACTGAAACAGACATTCACATTTGAATAAAGCACTGAAAGATTTTCAATCTATACACACACATACACCCTCACATTAGGTGTATGATTGGAGAGCTGGTTGACACTGCCTCCTCTAAGTGAATACCCCAAGACTGATTTGTACTCCACTGTTATGTAAGCTTTATTTGTCAGAGGCTCGAAGGTGCTGTCCAGTCTCTGTAGCAGGTTTGCAGACTCAAAACTATTTGCATCGATAGGAAATTTCAGAACTTTGGATAATGAAAGCTGATTTCTCAATCTGAAATCCCCATCTTACCCACTTTCCAGGGAAGCTTAGACAACCTGCTGGCTGTGTTGCTCAGTGGCATTCACACTCCGACCCCACACAGTGCAAGGCCACATTCGGAACTTCATGTTTATTGTGTGTAAACGGACGCTGCTTGTTGTCCCTTTCTTTCATGTTAATTTCTGGCATTTATCTATTGAGGAGTTTATGTTCAAAGAACGTATGTATTTCATTTCCACTGAAATCCTGTGTAAGGAATTATGTAAGTTCTGAGACGCAGACAAGCAGATTAGACTAAGCATAAGCTTTCTACGTTTAAGCACCTTGGAAGATTTTATGAGATTAAACATACTATATAAAAGCAAGTTGTTGCTGTGAACCTTGGGATTTACTCCTCCAAGGTTATATCTATATCAGGCAAGTGAAATTTCACATGGAGATGAGTCTGGTATTTGAGCAATAAAAACACAAAGTGCTGGAGAAAATCAGTAGGTCTGGCAGAATCTGTGGACAAGGAGAGTTAACATTTTGAATCCAGTATGACTATTCAACAGAACTCCTACTTACAACTCCAGTCATAGCCAGGCTCGAAACGTTAAGTCTGTTTCTCCAGCACTTTTGTTTTTATTTCAGATTGCCAACATTCGCAGTACCTTGGTTTTATCTGGTATTTGAGTGAATGGATTCATGGAAAATCTATTGAGGCAAAGTTCTGGGAGGCCTTTGTTTGAACTTGCTGGCTGGTCCAGTATTTATTGCCCGTCCACGGTTGCCGTTGGGAAGGTGGGGGTGAGCTGCCTTCTTGAGTTGCTGCCATGTGCTGTACATTGACTGACAATGCCCTTAGGGAAGGAATTCCAGGATTTTGACCCAGTGATGACGAAGGAATGGTAATATGTTTCCAAGTCAGGATGGTGAGTGGTTTGGAGCGGAACTTGCAGCTGGTTTTGTTCCCATGTATTTGCTGCCCACAATCTTCTAGATGGAAGTCGTTGTGGGTTTGGAAGGTACTATCTGATGATCTCTGGTGAATTTCTGCAGAGCCTCTTGTAGATAATACACACTGCTGCTACTCAGCATCAGTGGAGTTAGTGAATGCTTGTGGATGTGGTGCCAATCAAGCAGGCTGTTTTGTGCTGGAGGGTGTCAAGCTTCTTGAGTGTTGTTGGAGCCGTACCCATCCAGGCAAGTGTGGAGTATTCCATCACATTCCTGACTTGTGCCTTGTAGTTGGTAGACAGGCTTTGAGGAGTCAAGAGTTACTCGCTGTAGTATTCCTAATGTCTGATCTGCTCTTGTGGCCATTGTGTTTACATGAGTTTCTGGTCAATGGTAACCCCCACAATGTTGACAGTGGGGGATTTAGTGATGGTAATTCCTTTAAAAGTAAACGCTGATAGTTAGATCAACTCTTGTTGGATATGGTCAATATCTGCCACTTGGTTGACCCAACTGTTACTTGCCACTTTTCAGCATTATGGATGTTATCCAGGTCTTGCAGTATTTGAACATGGGCTGCTTCAGTATCTGAGGAGTTGCGAATGGTGCTGAACATTGTGCAATAACCATCAGTGAACAGCCCCAATTATGACCTTATGGTAGATGGTAGGTCATTGATGAAGCAGCTGAAGATGCTTGGGCCTAGGACACTACCCTGAGGAACTCTTGCAGAGATGTCTGGAGCTGAAATGACTGAACTGCACTAACCTCAACTACTTTCCTGTCTGACTCCAACCAGCAGAGGTGGTCTGATGTTCCCTGATTCCCATTGATCCCAGTTTTGCTTGGGCTCCTTGATGCTACACTCTGTCAAATGCAGCCTTGATGTCAAGGGCTGTCACTCTCACCTCAAATCTGGAATTCAGCGCTTTTGTCCATATTCTTGAAGCTGTAATTCAGTAAGCGAATCATGGCATGAAGTAATCAACTTGGAACAAACAGGATTCTGAAGTCTCCAGGATTAAAGAAATCTATATACACAGAAGTTTTACAATATATACTTCAGAACTTAGCAAGGCTTATCTAGTCAACATACCTGAGGACAAAATCTAAGAGACAGTGATATCTTCAATCCTGTATCTTAAGTGTAACAATAGGTACATGTCTAATTATTAAGAATAAATTATTGGAATTATAAAATTGTACAACACAGGAGGTGGCCAAACAGCTAGCAAGTCTGTTCATGACGGAATAAAGCTGCTGTGCATGAAACTCTTGTGAAACCTAATGTATAGTGAAGATAATTGTCATGTGGAATTACATTATTTGTGAGCATTTATTCCCTGACATAACAATAATATTGCTATTTTAAATTTAAATTCAATATAACTTTAAAATAAACAATTCTGAAATGTTCTCCATGAAGGCAGCAGTAGCAACAGACTGGAACATTTCACCAACATTAACCACCAGATGCAGTCATACTGTCAATCAACTGAAAAATTTCTCAGATGCGATTTGACACTCAGTTAGCACCAGCCCTGCTCAAGCTTCATCAATTTAACAAACCCCATGGGTGGATGCTGTTTCTGCAGAATTGGGTGCTGAATAAGAGTTATGTTAGTGGGGGCTTGTTAAGTTTGAAAACCGAAAGAACTGCGGATGCTGTAAATCAGGAACAAAAACAGAAGTTGCTGGAAAAGCTGAGTAGGTCTGGTAGCTTTTGTGAGGAAAAAAAAATCAGAGTTAACGTTTCGGGTCCGGTGACCCAAGGACCCAATCTGAGGAAGGGTCACCGGACCTGAAATGTTAACTCTGATTTTTTTCTTCACAGACGCTGCTAGACCTTGTTAAATTTGACCTAACTCAGTCAGCATGTAACTCCACCCAAGTTTCATTCACCACTGGCTCGTTCTATTTTACGCAAACAGTCTACAAATACATTTTCAATCTGGTTTTAATGTGAACTGTCTTGAAAAAAGGATCCACAAAATATAACATGACTCGGAATAACGAGTGAACAGGATAAGACTAAAACGTAAGATTGCACCGCACAAAAGTTGTGAACACGGTTTAGAAAATTCTGAACTGAAAAGCTGCTAAACAGTTCAGAACAAATTAATCCCTAGTCCAACATCACAGACCTTGGAAAGGCCGCTATCAGACTGGATTAAAATGTCACTCAGACATCCTGTTAAGATCACATGCTGAGAATGACAAATCAAACTAAGAGGATGATGAAAGACAAGTCTTTGCATCCTGAGGGCAGTTCAGTGTGTGCTGTTTATACAGTCACCTCAGGTGAGTTGGAGTCTCTCTCAACCCCTCTCTACTCACTCCAGCGAACCAACATGTTGATTTGTCCGCAACTAACAACCCTGGCTCCTTGACACACATCAGTTGAGATGGTAATTGGCATGATTAAATGCGCCTGCGTTTGGCTCCGCTGGGGCTGGAGGGGTTACTGCTCACACTCAGAAGGTTCACAGTGGCTCGGTTCCTTTTCCGCTTGTCGATCACCTCCTTAGTCCCCGGCTCACCGGCTACCAGCATCTTCTCCTTCACCGCTGGCTTCTCCACCATCTTCATGTTACCTGGACATACAAAAATCAAAATCAATCTTTTTTCAAGTGAGATGGGATCATCTCCACAAGTTACACAAAAACCCAATTTTCAATTTAACAGCTCTGCTGTTATATTTTAGACAATTTTTCAGTAGTATAGCCATTTATCATTACTAACATTTCTTCATGTCTATGCATCAACACGAATGACTCTCAGTCAATAAGTAGCACACATATTGAAACAGAGGACATGGTTTGAAATCCCACTCTAGAGAATACAGTACACAGTATAGGGTGACACCAGGACAGAATGATGGGGAATGCTGCGCTGTCGGAGGGTCGGTGCTGAAAGGGAGAGAAGCACCGTCAGAGGGTCAGTGCTGAGGGAGCGGGCACTGGTGGAGTGTCAGTACTGTGAGAGGGCCACACTGTCAGAGGGTGACAGCTGGTCTATAGGAGGTGCCTTCCTTCAGATGAACTGCTTCCCGATCTTGTGCAATATTTATTCTTCAACCAACATTAGCAATTATGTAATGTTATTTGTGGGACCTCCCAGCCTCCAAACTGGGTGCTGTTTTCAAAAAGCAACTCATTGGAAGACATGACATTAGAACATGGGACTGTCCAGCACAGGAAAGGGTCCTTTGGCCCGCGATGTTGTGCCGAACATGCCACCAAATTAAACTACTCTCTTCTGCCTGCCCTTGGTCCATTCCTTGCATATTCATGTGTTTTAAAGTCCCTTAAATGCCCCTATTGCCTCCGCCACTACCCCGGCAGTGCATTCTACACTCCTACTACTCTCTGTGTCAAACACTTGCCTCTCACATTTCCTTTGAACTTTCCCCCTCTCACGTGAAATGCATGCCCCCTAACATTAGACATTTCAACTGTGGGAAAAAGATTGTGACCATCAGCTTATCAATGCATCTCATAATTTAATAGACTTCTATCAAGTCTCCCTTCAGCCTCTGCCACTCCAGAGAAAACAACCTGAGTTTTTCTAGCCTCTCCTTACAGCTTACACCTTCTAATCCAGGCAACATCCTGGTAAACCTCTTCTGCAACCTCTCCAAAGCCTCCACATCCTTCCTGTAAATGAATGCAATATTCTAAGTGTGGCCTAACCAAAGTCTTATAAAGCTGCATTGTGCAAATGCAAAAAAATGTTTTAAATTAACAATCATATCTGTTGGCAACTTTGCCCATTATTAGTTTGTTTGGACACATTAATAATGGAAAGTACTGACTGTGTTACAACCTCATTGGAATGATTCAAGGTCTCCAGTGACGAAGATTAGGAGCCTCTGTTCCTAATCAGCCTTCCTGACAGGAGGGAAGGCTGTGCCCTTGGCTGCCTGGATATGTATGACTGTTAACTGCTTGGAACTGTTTTGATTCATGTCCTAATGAACTCCAGTTGGGTGGGTGGAGGTTTATGTGGACAAGAAATAATGACATTGACCAGCTGGTGGGTTTATGCTGTAAATTCTGTGTAATTCTATGAATACACATCTGTAAACTACCCTCAATCACCAGAACAAACACACGAGTGGTGCGGGAAACATGAATCCCCACTCTTTTACTATGGGTTTGTTCAGTTCAGATGAACAGTCACCAAACTGGAAACATTAACTCCATTTCTATCCCCACAGATGCTGCTAGACCTGCCGGGTTTAGTCAGTAATTTCTGTTTTTCTTTAGCATGGGGAATCCTTCAGAGTTACAGGGACACCATGTCATCTCCCAACCTGCCTGTGGAGTCTCTGCACGCTTAGGTGGAAGTGTTTAGCCTGCTCAAATTCCAGGTGGACTGTATCTCTTGACACTGAGTACTTTCTGTGTATGAGCCTCACACAGAATCAGCAATCTATGACAGTGAGAGTGCCCTGTCCTCACTGATATCATGTCAGTCAGAGCACACAGACTAACAGTTTGCAGAGACCGTGCTGTCTGAATGTCCCCCCTGAACCTGAACCTGAGGCTGAGGCTGAGGCTGATTCTAACATAACATGTCCTTACTGCTCAGGACCAGCTCATTGAACACAGATTCTTCCCTCACCGTCTGGGGCATTTCACCAAGCCTTTAAAACAAGGCTGTACTTGCCTCAGGTCTTTCTCAGCTCAGCTCCATCTCACTGTGACACTGAACGAGAGAGTTAAATAGACTGGTTACACACCCTCCTCAGCAGGTGGCTGCTCCAGCAACTCCTCTTTGTGCTCGTCCTTCAGTTCTTCCTCCGTTCCACTCTTCCCTGCAATTGAATATTCAAAACATTATGCATCAAACTCACAAAGAGAAATGAGGGGGTGGGGTGGGGGGAAACATGACCCCACGCACCAAGGGGTGACAGTGATCCCCCCCAACCCCGACACCAGGGGGTGACAGTGATCCCGCCCCCCACCCGACACCAGGGGGGTGACAGTGATCCCACCCGCCGACACCAGGGGGTGACAGTGATCCACCCCACAAGGAGGGAGGGGTGGTTGCAACAGCGACCCCACACTTGTGGGGGGGCCCAGCAGGGGTGTGGTGGTTGTGACAGTGACCCCCGTGCTGGGGGTTTTGGTGGGGGGGGGGGGTGGTGGTAACAGCAATCCCCATACAACACAGGGTGACCATGACAGTTGTGATGTTCAGTCCTCACTGTGACCTATGCTTCCAATATACAGGATTGTGTCTGAGGTGAGTTAGAAATGTGAACTTTACAAAGAGTCGCGAGCCCAGGAAAGGATAAATCTGCTTGTTCACAGCTCCATACCTTCTTTTACTTCGTGAATAATGTCTTCAGGAAGAACAAAATTCCGCTCGCCATTTGGGAAAGGGAGGATTTCAGATTCATGCTGGAAAACAGTGGATAACAAAGGGATGCAAACTCAGAAAATATAATGTCTTTTACATTGTAAACCTTTGCAAAGTGCTTCGGATGAACACAACACAGAGACAGCTCTGTGAAGTATGCTGTGTTGTTGTGCTGAGGTGCTATACTGATGTCTTTTACAGCCAACGAAAGTTTACAAGTGGCTTTTAATAAAATAACACCTTGCAAACCTCCCATTCCTCTCTCCAAAATGCGAATGGCACTGATAGTTAATAAATGCAAGATGCAATCACTTAATAAAATGCAATGCTGTAACTATCTTGTATATTCTAAACGATCCCCAAGCATGGAGGGACATAGGAAAGGTACCTGAAAGCCTGGTCACTGGGAGTGCAATAGACAACAAGGGCAAGAGCTTAGACTCATGGGAATGGAGTGTCCGGGGAAAATGCACTTTCAACTTTTGGATATCTTTCCTGATATCTCCTCGAGTATCAGTTTTTGTTGACAATTGCTCCTGTGAAATGGAATGATCGTTTAAACTGAGTAACCCGTGACTGATTTCTAATCTAGAATAATGTAATAAGCTTTCACAATATATAATCACTTCTTAAAAATTCTCTATTGGGATTTGGGCATCAGTGACAAAGCCAATATTTGTTGTCCGTCCCTATGTCCTTGAAAAAAGGGGGCAACATAATAAACTGGAGTAGGAACACAACCTCCCACCCCAGGCTGATGTTCTCGGGACTCGGGTTTGAATCCCACCATGACAGATGGTGAAACCTAAGTTCAACAAAATCTGGAATTAAAAGGTTAGCCTGATGATGGCAACAATGCCAACACTTATCTCTGCAAGTCTGTAGTCACGTGTAGTCACAATATGTGAAGGTAGATTTCCTTCCTTAAAGGATGGGTTTTTACATTAATTGACAATGACACAATTAGCTTTGGCTGGCTTTTAATTCCAGATTTTTTACTGAAATCAAATTTCACCACCCGGCATAATTTTAAGTTGAACAGCAGAAGATTTAGAGGGATTCTGAGGAAAGGTTTTTTTTTCCACTCAGTGGATGGTGGGAATATGGAATGCAGTACAAAATTTCACCATCCATTATGGTGGAATTTGAACCCATGCCCTAGTCCAGAGACACACCAACACTGACTGGATGAGTCTAATTCCCTGTTTCTGTGCTCTGATTTCTGCACAACTATCTGACTCCTCATGTATAATACTGTAAATGATCAATGAGTATGAAATACAACCATGTTTGTAATTGATTGCTATTGTGTTACTACGTGGGTCTAAACAGACTTCTCCAAGTGAACATTCACCCTTCAACCCAATAGATCCCAAACCAATCGTAACCTGCTGCATACCAGTGCTTGCATGTCATACATGACATTCAAATGCTCCCAAACAATTTTTGAGGAGACTTGACGCCCGATATTCTGGCTGAATTTGTCCCGAATACAGATCATGTGGAAGTGCCGATTCACTCCTGTTGAGGGAGAAAGACAGAAATCTGCAGTTATTCATTCCTGAACTGAATTACCAACTAGTCTGCTTGGAGAGTTGGTGCTGAGGGAGATACATTGAACCAGGGCAAAAGGAAAAAAACTCCCCTGCTCAGCTTTGAATTGTCCTCTGGGTTAGAGTTATAGAGTCATACAGCACAGAAAAGGCCATTCAGCCCATCGATTGAGCACTGACATATCTACACTAGCCCTTCTTTCCTGCACTAGGCCCATAGGCTTGAATGTTTAAGTGCTTATCCAAGCGCTTTTCAAAGGTTGTGAGGCTTCTCGGCTTAACTACCCTCCTAGGCAGTGGATTCCATGATTCCCACCTTGCTCCGGATGAAAAAACATTTCCTCAACTCCACTCAAAACCTCCTGCCTTTCATCTTAAAATTATTCCCTGCTGTTATGACCTTTCAACTAAGAGGAACAGCTGCTTTCTATCCACCCTGCCCTTGCCTCTCATAATCTTAGACACCACTATCAGGTCTCTCTCAGCCTTCTCTGCTCCAGTGAAAACAACTCAAGTTTATTTTGTTTATACAACCTGTTCAAAGAGGTTATTGTATTCAGGAGATGGAGCGGGTGGGACTTGAATCCCAGCCTCCTGATCCATGGTGGGGGGCACTACGTCTGTGCTCGAAGAGATGCCTCCCTCAAAGCTAAAATGCTCCATCCCTGAGGAAACATCCCTGTGAATCTCCTCAGAACCCCATCCGTGGCAATCACATCCTTCCGATATTGTGGTGACCAGAACTGCATGCAGTACTCCAGCCCTGTACAGCTCCAACATGGGGTAGACAATGGCCGAGTGGTATTATCGCTGGACTGTTAATTCAGAGACCCAGATAACATTCTGAGGAGAGAAATAGCAGGAACTGCAGATGCTGGAGAATCTGAGATAACAAGGTG
>NW_025968204.1:22264-23540 GCF_021869965.1 Rhincodon typus
CGTCATTTCTGAAGAAGGGTCTAGGCCCGAAACGTCAGCCTTCCTGCTCCTCTGATGCTGCTTGGCCTGCTGTGTTCATCCAGCTCTACACCTTGTTATCTAACATTCTGAGGACGTTGGGTTCGAATCCTGTCACAGCAGATGGTGGAATTTGAATTCAATAAAATATCTGGAATTAAGAATCTAACAATGACCATGAATCCATTGTCGATTGTCGGAAAAACCCATCTGGTTCACTAATGTCCTTTAGGGAAGGAAACTGCCATCCTTACCTGGTCTGGTCTACATGTGACTCCAGACCCACAGGAATGTGGTTGACTCTTAACTGCCCTCTCGGCAATTAGGGATGGGCAATAAATGCTGCCTGGCCAGCGATGCCCTCATCCTATGAATAAAGAAAGGGGAAAAAAGTAACCCCTCTCTATGCCACGACTGAGAGACAAGTGTCCTGTATATCTTCTGAACCGCCCTATTGGCCTGTCCTTCAGAGATCTGTGGACAAGATCCCAGTATAAGGGTACTGCAGGTAATACAAAGCCCTGGTTAGGCCTCAGTTGGAGCAGATCTGGGTATCACACCTTAACAGGGACAGACAGAGGGAGTAAAATAATCACACCTGGTCTTCAGGGTCGGGTTCTGAGCAGGGATTAAACAAATTGGCAGGTTTTCACGATCAAAGTTTAGAAGGTAAGAGGTGATCTGATGTAAGTTTTCAGGATATTAACAGGAAGGACAGGGAGAGGGTGTGGGGGGGAGAGCTCGGGAAGGTGGGGGCTCTGGGCTGTCGCTGCTTCTCTCGGCCCCGGACTCACCGACCGGCTTGTGGCCCAGCATCGCGTGGAAAAGGCAGACCTCCACCTCCGGGCTCCAGGAGACCGCCTCCTCCTCCCGCTCCTTCTCCACCGGCGGCGCCTGCACTTCGGCCATGACCGGGCACCAGCCCGCTGCCCGGGCCGCCCCAGACACTCGAGCGCTGAGGCCTGAGGCCTACCCGCAACGGAAAACTCGCCGCTCCGTCTGCCCCGCCCTCTCCGCTCCGGCCCCGCCTCCTCCCCCGCCCTCTCCGCTCCGGCCCCGCCTCCTCCCCCGCCCTCTCCGCTCCGGCCCCGCCTCCTACAGCCCCGGCCCCGCCTCCTCCTGCCCCGCCCTCTCCGCTCCGGCCCCGCCTCCTACAGCCCCGGCCCCGCCTCCTCCTGCCCCGCCCTCTCCGCTCCGGCCCCTCCTCCTCCTGCCCCGCCCGCTCCGCTCCGGCCCCTCCTCCTCCTGCCCCGCCCCC
>NW_025968204.1:23640-25000 GCF_021869965.1 Rhincodon typus
CTCCTGCCGCCCCGGCCCCGCCTCCTCCTGCCCCGCCCGCTCCGCTCCGGCCCCGCCCTCTCCGCCCCGCCCCCTCTGGCCTCGCTTTCCTGACCGCCAGGTTCCGCCCCGCCCCCTCACTGTCATCACGTGGTTGGGGGTGGTCACTGCCCCCTTCCTCCCATGAGCAGGGGGTAGTTGCTGAGGGGAGATTCCACCCCAGCCTAATGTCTCCTGTACATTGGGAAAATGAAGCTTCATACAACATTGTCTGTAAAAAAGACCCTGAGCTTCCACTTATAGCAAGAACTGTAGATGCTGGAGCCAGTGATGACACAGGAACCTACAGCCCAATGGCCCAAACATGGACTTCACCAGTTTTAAAATCTCCCCACCCCCCTGGCCTCATCCCCTGTCCAACCCTCCCTCTCACCCCCACCTCCCTGACCTGACACAACCTGTCCATCCTCTCTCCCACCTATCCACCCCACCCATCCCACTGATCAATCCCCACCACTCCCTACCTGCATTCACCTATCACCATCCCACCTACCTTTCCCCAGCCTCACCCCTCCTCTCTCTATTTATTTCCCAGCTCCCTCCCCCCTCCCCACTTCTGAAGAAGGGATGCGACCTGAAACATCAACTTTCCTGCTCCTCTGATGCTGCCTGGCCTGCTGTGTTCCTCCAGCTCTGCACTGTATTGTCTCTGAGATACCAGTTGCCTGCCAGTCCAACACACCACCCTGTTCCCTGGCCAACATCTCTGTCTCAGGCTTGCTGCAGTATTCCAGCACAGTTCACTGCAAGCTGGAAGCCCCTCCACTTGTGGACCCTGCAGCCTCCAGGACTCAGTATCTAGTCTTTTCTCAAAGATCCAGCAGAGACAGGATTAGAGACATTAGGTTTTGGAGCAGAATGAGACAATTTGGCCCTTTGAGCCTCTTCTGTACACAGTGAGATCATGGTGTTCTGGTTTCAACTGCACTTTCATACATCATAGAGCCATATAGATATACAGCACAGAAACAGACTCTTCGGCCCAACTCGTTCATGCTAACCAGATATCCTAAATTAATCTAGTCCAATTTGGCCCATATTCCTCTGAACCCTTCCTATTCATATACCTATCCAGATGCCTTTTAAACATTGTAATTGTACCAGCCTCTACCACTTCCCCTGGCCGCTCATTCCGTACACGCACCACCCTCTGTGTGAAAAATTTACCCCTTAGGTCGCTTTTAAATATTTCCTCTCTCACCTTAAACCTATGCCCTCCAGCTTTGGACTCCCCCATCCCAGGGAAAAGACCTCTTCTATTTACCCTAGTCATGACCCTCATGATTTTATAAACCTCTGTAAGGTCACCCCTCAGCCTCCA